>NC_074697.1:49471803-49773589 GCF_029448725.1 Salvelinus fontinalis
AGTTTACAAACCACACACAAGTCAGAGTTATATTTTAAACTCCATCTTTAATTATATTAGCTTCACCATAGCCCATTTGACTCTCAGATCAATTCAGTGTCTATAAATGAATTCTCTATAAATGAGTCCTTACAAAACAATTCTTAGTTTCTTTTATAAAAATGATACACCCCTCTCAACTTACATGACGAATAACAGATCTTAGGAACATTACAAAGAACCTTTTACTTGAAAGAGGAGTCTCCCATCCAGATAGCATTAGCTATAAATTATCGTTCAGTTTCTTTAGACGAGATTCTAATCTCGTTCTTGGTACCACTTAGGACCAAAACATTACCTCATCCAATGGCATATATCAATTGTCAATTCTAGATACCCCCATCTCAAATACACCCCCTCTTCTCCCCACCCTGGAGAAGCTCACTAAGGGGAGTGAATCTCTAGGTCATATACTATCTCAAGATTCATCAACACATCAGAGGGATAATACAATGATTCCAGACACTGCCATACTACACCTAATGGGAAAAGGGAGTGACTAGCGTACAGACATAGTGGAGCCTTTCTGATATTCTGCATATTATGAAAGTAAATAAAACATCTTATCTATGTTACCTAACTAATTCTGATTCGTCTACGACACAACTGATTGGCTCAAACGCATTCAGAAAAAAATT
This sequence comes from Salvelinus fontinalis, assembly GCF_029448725.1. Lineage (NCBI taxonomy): Eukaryota > Metazoa > Chordata > Actinopteri > Salmoniformes > Salmonidae > Salvelinus > Salvelinus fontinalis. Next base: position 49,472,481 of record NC_074697.1, read on the forward strand.
CCACAAATGTACTTTTATCAAGGCACACCTGTTAATTGAAATGCATTCCATGTGACTACCTCGTGAAGCTGTTTGAGAGAATGCCAAGAGTGCAAAGCTATCAAGGCAAAGGGTGGTTACTTTGAAGAATCCAAGATATATTTGGATTTGTTTAACACTTTTTTTACTACATGATTCCATATTTGTTATTTCATAGTTTTAATGTCATCTAATATTCTACATTGTAGAAAATAGTAAAAATAAACAAAAACCCTTGCATGTGTAGGTGTGTCCAAACTTAACTGGGACTGTGTGTGTGTGTGTACACTGTGTATCTATCAGATCTAAAATAACAAAAATGTGATCAGATATTGTGATTGGGAGGACTAATGTTAGACATAACTTTTTACTTGCATATGAAAGTTACAGGGTTGTGTGTTTACCAATCTAATATCGTTATGAAGAAAATGATTTACAACATTGTCCTTTTATGTGATATTATATTCAATAGACCAGCCTCCTCTGAAAAGAAGACTCTTGACCAAATTCGACAGAACTGTGGATTGTAGTAGACGGTCTCAACTCACTCCAGCTAAAAGCAGTTCAGATGGTAAGACAGTTGACCTTTTCGAAGTAACAAATTGCCAAGTAACAAAGTCACCAGTACGGTGAAAATGAACATTGACAAGATGGTTCATCAATGCATAATTTGATTGTTTCAGGTATATTTAAAGACAGGAGAGTCTTCAAATATAATGTGGCTCTTCAACCTAATGTCACCAGGCCATATCGGTAGGTAATCAATTTAAAACAAAGGTATTTCTGAACTAGAGTACAGTACCTGTGTGTGTTTGTTGTGTTCACATAGTTCAAACAACATATCTATTTTGAAATTATTTATCAAATAAAATGCATTCATTTATTCATTCACCTAGCATGAACTCTGTGTCATAGATTCTCATCACCTATGTTTGTCTTTCCAGCGCTAACCAGAGATGTGTAGACACAAGGCTGAATAAGACCGAGCCACAGAAGACAACGTCAGATCCAACCGCCGAAGACCGTAAACCAGTTAGCTCCAAGACAGCTGTATTTGTCCCCCCATTCCGGAAGAATGTCAAGCTTGAGCCACAGAGGAGCAGTGGTCTTCAGGACAAGACTAGAGCACCTGGTGTGTTTGTTTCCCCGTTTCGGAAAGACAACCGCGTAACCAGGGAGGGTCCCTTTAAACCTTCAGAAGATAATCATTCTCCCTTCATCTCTGAAATGCCTTCCAAGACCACATCTGTTCCACTTCCTGAGTACAACCCCATCACTGACACTGGTAGTGATAACGCAAAGGAGTCCATTAAGGAACAGGACCCACAAAATATTGACAAAACGGATCTAGGCGATGATGGTGGCCATTGCCTTCCTGTCACCCTAGGAGGAGAGGATGCCACTGCAGAGGAGTCTATTGCAGGTCAGCTAGCCCCTGATGCCACCGGTACCCTTCTAGACGTTGTTTATGATACAAATATAATAATTTGTCTGACCTTTTTAACCATTGTCATCTTTGGGATATTGTAGACAATATTATTAGTTTCAACATGGTGTGACAACACGTGAAAGAGATTATGCTGATCAATTCACTGGCTTGGGACTAAATGTGTGTACTGAATCAGAACATGCATTTTATCCGAAAGTAATTAACAAGAAGGCATTTGAATCGGGACTGATACATTTTAACCGATGTGCACTTATCAGGAGTCGACTTAATATGAAAAAGTAATGTGTGTGTGTGCAGATGCAGAGTGCTTGCAGCTGGCCCGAGACATGCAGGACATGAGAATCAAGAAGAAGAAGCGACAGACCATTAGACCTCTCCCTGGCAGCCTGTACCTGGCCAAGACATCTGGGGTGGCCAGGCTGACCCTCAGGGAGGCTGTTGGAGGTCGGCACCCGGTACAACACACACACAAACAGGTACTGTAACTAACACAAACATACTTTTTCTTGACACTGTATGTGAACCCTTTGGAATGATCTGGATTTCTGCGTAAATTGGTCATAACATTTGAATCTGATCTTCATCTAAGTCACAACAACAGACAAACAGTCTGCTTATAATAACGCATAAATGATTGTATTTGTTTCTTGTCTATATTGAATACATCATTTAAACATTCACAGTGTAGTTTGGGAAAAGTACGTGAACCCCTAGGCTAACGACATTTCCAAAAGCTAATTGGAGTCAGGAGTCCGCTAACCTGGAGAACAATCGATGAGATGAGATTGGAGATGTTGGTTAGAGATGCCCTGCCCTGTAAAAAACACTCACAAAATTTGAGTTTGCTATTCACAGGAAGCATTACCTGATGTGAACCATGCCTCGACAAAAGAGATCTCAGAAGACCCAACATTAAGAATTGTGGACTTGCATAAAGCTGGAAAGGGTTACGAAAGTATCTCTAAAAGCCTTGATGTTCATCAGTCCATGGTAAGAGGAATTGCCTATACATGGAGAAAGTTCAGCACTGTTGCTACTCCATAGGAGTGGCCGTCCTGCAAAGATGACTGCAAGAGCATGCTCAATGAGGTTAAGAAGTGTCAGCTAAAGACTTACAGACATCTCTGGAACATGCTAACATCTCTGTTGACAAGTCTATGATACGTAAAACACTAAACAAGAATGGTGTTCATGGGAGAACACCACGGAAGAAGCCACTGCTGTCCAATAAACAAACATTGCTACATGTCTGAAGTTCGCAAAAGAGCATCTTTATGTTCCACAGCGCTACTGGCAAAATATTCTTTGGACAGATGAAACTACATTTGAGTTTGTTTGGAAGGAACACACAACACTGTAGGGAAAAAAAGGTACTGCACACCAACATCAAAACCTCATCCCAACTGTAAAGTATGCTGGAGGGAGCATCATGGTTTGGAGCTGCTTTGCTGCCTCAGGGCCTGGACAGCTTGCTATCATAAACTTGGGAATTCATTTTTCCGTTGATCAAGACATTTTGCAGGAGAATGTTAGGCTATCTGTCCTCCAGTTGAAGCTCAACAGATGTTTGCTAACGCAACAGGACAACGACCCAAAACACAGCAGTTAATCAACAACAGAATGGCTTCAACAGAAGAAAATATGCCTTCTGGAGTGGCCCAGTCAGTCCTGACCTCAACTCAATTTGAGATGCTGTGGCATGACCTCGAGCAGTTCACACCAGACATCCCAAGAATATTGCTGAACTGAAACAGTTTTGTAAAGAGGAATGGTCCAAAATTCCTCATGACTGTTGTGCAGGTCTGATCCGCAACTACAGAAAACGTTTGTTAGGTTATTGCTGCCAAAGGAGGGTTAACCAGTTATTAAATCCAAGGGTTCACATACTTTTTCCACCCAGCACTGTGAATGTTTTACACATTGTGTTCAATAAAGATATAAACAGGTATAATTGTTTGTGTTATATGTTTAAGCAGACTGTGTTTGTCTATTGTTGTGACTTAGATGAAGATCAGATGAAATTTTATGACCAATTTATGCAGAAGTCCAGGTAATTCCAAAGGGTTTACATACTTTTTCTTGCCACTGTATACTGTAACACACACAAACAGATACTGTAACCTACACATACGAACATACTGAAACACACAGACAAACAGGTAGTGGAACACAGACTGACAAATAGGTGTTGGAAGACACACACACACACAGACTGATACTGTAAAAACAGACTGATAAACACACTGGATTGGTAGAGGTGGAACAGGGCTGTTGAAGTCTGATTTAGAATATGAACAATGGTGGGGGGCTGGGGGCTTGTCTGTTGAACTTGTTAAGTGTGTTTTTTGGAGGGTAATGACTGATGTCTAATCCTCATTGTGGATATTACTCAGCTGTATGGCTACGGAGTGCACCGGCATGTTTCGGATATCAGCAGTGAGAGTGCCGAGGCGTTCCGCTTTGTCTGCCGACACTTCTTCAGACGCGAGGCGTTTGTAGAGGGGTGCGTTCAGCTGGCCGACGGGGGTTGGCTCATCCCTCGCAACGATGGAACCGCAGGGAAACATGAGTTCCACAGGTACTGTTTTATTGATTGTTTGGGACACATAGCATTCGTTCCAACTGATGAAGTTGTTAATTTTCAACTTTGCCATGTATTCCCTTGAACATATTTATTATTCATTTGGATGAATGTATGTATAACAGGTATACTGATGCTCCATCTACCACTATATCGAAATACTTTTGAGAAACAAATGAAATAAATGTGTATTTAAATAACTAGTTAATCAACTTGAATAAATATTTGGTTTATAGGTCACATCACTGATGCTGCAGTTAACACTACATCGCAATACTTGATGAAAATGTATACATTTTTAAATAATGAATTAAACCGAACATACGCTCCCCCTCTACTTCAGAGCGTTGTGTGACAGCCCTGGCGTGGACCCCAAGCTGATCAGTGAAGCCTGGGTGTTCAACAACTACCGCTGGGTGGTGTGGAAACGAGCCTGCATGGAGAGGGCATTCCCAGCGGTGATGGGCAGCCTCTGTCTCACACCAGAACAGGTGCTCCTACAACTGAAATACAGGTACGGCAGCAACCAAAAAGGTAGCTCTGGTGCAGGTTGTTGGGTGCACTTTCCTTCACTAACGACCTGTATCAATGTGCGCACATCAATACAGGACGATAGTAGAGGAACGTGCACTCACGCCCTGGACCAGAGCTACCAGCAAGTAACCTCATACTGCGTAAGCACATGAAATGATTTTGGATAAAGGTTGTGTATGTGTTTTGTGTAATATCCATGCCTATTCAGCCTTTTATGTGACCAGGATGTTTCAATTTCTGTTTTTATATGGCGAACCCATAACAATGTGTACGGTGCAGTGAGGTTGAAGAGAGACTTGCATACATCAACTGCAGACAAAACAAATGTATCGTGCGAACTAAATGTAACACGTTTTTGTGTGTGCCACATACAATGTGGAGCTGAACCACAGCAGCAAGTAGCAAGGCTATTGAATGTGTGTGTGTTTGTGTCAGGTACGACTTGGAGGTGGACAACAGCAAGAGGTCCGCTCTAAGGAAGATCATGGAGAGAGACGACACGGCAGTCAAGACCATGGTGCTTTGTGTATGTGGTGTTGTCACCAAAGGCCATAACCCAACAAGGTGAAACAGAGTAGAAAAAGAAATGACTTTGTTCAATGTGCAGTTTGTCAAAATAATGTGATTGATTTCATGTCATATAGTTCTTAAATTCTTATGTTCTTATTGTTTATAACCTCGGTTCTATGAAGGTCGAGAAGGAAATGCAACAAACCGGTATGGAGCTTGCCTCCCCATGAGTGTGTTGCATTTAGGAAGCCGACTGAAAGAGAACCCTATGTGTATCACACAGGCAGAGCTGGAGTGAGACCAAGACCAAAACACCACCCGGGAGTGCCGTAGGGTCTAAAGCCACGTCGTCCCCTGTAGGCTTGATCTGGCTGACGGATGGCTGGTACGCCATCAAGGCCCAGCTGGACGTCCCACTGACCGCCATGCTCCACCGGGGCCGCCTGGCGATTGGGGGGAAGGTGATGGTCCACGGGGCCGAGCTGGTGGGATCTCAGGATGCCTGCTCCCCACTAGAGGCTCCCGACTCCCTCATGCTGAAGGTAAGAACTGGGTTGTGTTCATTAGGCACCAACCAGAAGAAAAGAGACGGTAACTGGGAGGAACTACTTGTACTTGTCAAATTAGAAACGCTGGTTTCCATTGCGCTCAAATGTAATGAACTCAAATGTAAGAAGACAATATAGCCGATATGGGCTTAGAAGACACTCAGTATTCAGAATGATATATTTCAACTACATATTACTGCATGTAAATGTACTGTAAATTCCTTTAGAATTCAGTCCGACTCTGCTACCAGTAGGGCTGGCACGGTAATTGTCTAATTGTGTAACCGACGATTATGGAACGTGATAAATCTTTGTTGCGCCTTGTTTTAGCAAGGTGTTGTAGCAAACGAGTCTTCGGTTGCCTAGGCAACGCACCTCGCCCTGCAGCAGCACATGCAGCCAGGAGTGGAGGAGAGTAGAAAATGTGTGTAAACCAGGCTTTGTTGGTTTAAAAAAAAATATATTTAAAATTGTTCAAAGAGCAATTATTAACTGTGACCGACAAATAATTCATCCAAAATTCCAGAACTGTCACATCCCTAACTACCAATAACAGCTAGTGTCACTACTACTACTACGGATCTTCCCGGGTCATTTTCAGTAGGGCACACGAGTCCTGCACAGGCATGATTTTTAAGCCCTACCCATGCCCGATTGCTTCTGCCAAATTTAAGGCCCGGCCTTGCCTAAAATCAAAAATAACTTCCTCTGTTAGTAAATCCATTAGCTGTTCCTCTCTGTCACTCGCTCTCTGCACACAGCTCGCTCTGCTCATGGATGCTCTGAGTATCCATAGCAACGGCTCCACTGGGGCTGCTCTGCTCAATGACGAGACATGAGAGAGCAGTTAGCTGTTAGCTACTTTTCGTCACTCTAAAATCGGACAACTCAAGGACCGTTATTCTTTTCTGTGAAATAATCTGTCCTGTTTTATACTGTATTTGACGAGGTTAAAGCACTTCTGACACCATGTCATGATCTTAGTCAGAAAAGACTGTACTGCGCAGCAGAGCACGAGCAAAAATCTTCAAAATGTTAGGGATGAATTTAGTGATATCCGAGCCCTACATGGCCATAAACCGATGTATAATGTCAGGCTCAGTTCGAGTAGCAGAGCTCTAGGGCATACTGTAACAAAACATTTTGCCACTGCTGTCGGCGTATGCACTCTAGGGACCCCAATGGTATAGCAACAAGTTGGGTTGTACCCACCCTCAGCCTGTATTTCCATTAACAGTATTGTCCCAAACACACTCCTTTTGGATTCATTTGGGATTGGGCATAACCTAAAGCGAAACATTTTTGTTTTGTTTCAGCAGCGATTTTGAATGCAATTGCTTTTACCTAGCTCCGGGGACGGAAGCAGTTGATAGGCTACAGGGGGAAGCTGTAAGAGAATGAATTTAACTGATTGGAAGTGTTTCTTATTGGTTAAGTTCCGGTGGTACCTCCGCATTACACTCCATTTTGGACTTATTTCTTCTGTTTTGTGCCTAATGAACACGACCCTGATGTATGTGGTTTCAGATTGGGGCCAACGGCACCAGAGCGGCGCGTTGGTACACCAGGCTAGGATTCTACAGCAACCCTAGTCCGTTCCTCCTCCCCCTCTCCTCCCTCTACAGCAACGGAGGCCCCGTGGGCTGTGTGGACATTGTGGTGCTGAGGAGCTACCCTACCCAGGTGTGTTTCACTGTACACGTTAGCTCTGGTCCATTGTGTTAGTTTGCATTTAGTGGAGGAACATGCACTAACGACATGAACCACAGCTAGGCACACATCATCCACTTAATGAATCCCCTAAGAAGGCATTGCTAGGGCCAGGAATTTTTCCCAGATCACGTAATCTGAACAAAGAGAAACTCTGGACCCCTAGCTGTGAGTGATGTACTCGGAGAGGGCGTGTTACATATGTATAACTTAGGCCCATGTAACACGCCTGGCCCTTGGTGAGAGGTTTATTCAGAGAGGTTGTGTGTGTGTGTCCCTCCAGTGGATGGAGAAGAAGTCGGACGGAGGGTTTGTGTTCCGCGCAGGCCGTGCAGAGGAGAGGGAGGCGCGGCGTCACGGAGACGCCAAACACAAAGCCATGGAGATCCTGTTCGCCAAGATCCAGGCCCAGTTTGAGAAGGAGGACGGTAGGAAATCCTGGTTCCATCTCAAATGGCAACCTATTCCCTATACAGTGCACTACTTTTGATCAGGGTCCATAAGGAATAGGGTGCCCCTATTACTGACAGGGATTGTTGAGGTTAGATAAGATCTGTCAATCATATTACCAGTTACATTTTCTAGTTTGATTTAGTTCATAGACCTGTTCAGGTTCCTATATCTCAAATACAAATTATTTTCATGTTCCTGCATGTATTATGTATTGCAAATTCTTATAGAATTTAGTCTTGACTGCTACCAATAACATCAACTACTACTAATACTAATCTTCCAGAGTCATTTTCAGCAGGGCACACTGTAGCAAAACATTTTGCGGTGTACATCTGTGTAAGTTCAGGTCCCGCCTCCCCGTTTCACTCAGTTACAAAACCTTTTCCGCCTACTGAACATGACCCAACAGTTTGCGGTAAACCCAGAGGCCGGAGACGGACCCTGCGTGGTCGAGACATTGAGACACTGCTGGACGGGGAGGAGCTGTACGACGCGGTGGAGAATGACCCAGTTTATCTGGAGGTGACCATAATCACACTGTCCAAATCCATTTTGATCAACATTGGTGGGTTTAAATAAAGCATAAGCCTAATGGGACCTGATCAGAAGTGGTGCACTAAATATACAATAGGGTGCCATTTGGGGCATAGCCCTTGCTAGGAAGGAGTCTTAGTTATGGTTAAGGATACATGACTGACCAAATCAGTTATGTAATAGTCACTTTTATATGATGCTTTATTTCAATCCCACCAATGTTGATCAAACTGATTTGGTTAGATGGATGTCCAAAACAAGTGTAAAAAAAAACTAATGATGACAGACAACCATCCATGATTCTGGTGTTTGATTTTGACAAAACATGATTCTTTTTGGTCTCTTTGTGTCAGTATATCGTCATAACAGTTGAGCAAAACATAATAATTTCATACATTTATTTATACAGGGAAAAATGCCAAGTGTACAGTTAAAAATATAAATTGGGAATTAAAAGATCTTGAGCCCTAAGTAGACCTACTGACTCATATTGTTTTGTGCTAGGGCCGTCTGAGTAAGCAGCAACGGGAGGCGTTGAACAGCTATAGGCGTTGTGTCGGTGAGAGGAGGCAAGCGGCACTGCAGGAGCGGTTCCGCCAGGCTCTGGAAAGCACCCAGGAGGGCGAGGGCGGGAGCTGTCACAACCGAGACGTGACCCCCATCTGGAAGCTCAGCGTCGCTGACTCCAGGGCCAAGCCGGGCAGCAATGGTGTGAATGGATCTTTGTATATAGCACAATCAGGGATGTAGTGGAGCCTTTTTTTCCCCAAACTTTATTCAGACCAAGGAGAAAGTAAAAGGGATACAGATATGGGAAAAGAGGAAGTTAGAAGGTCAACACAGGGATTTAACCCCGGACTCCGAAGGGGTAGTAGACCAGCGTTCGTCTTTGTTTCATTCCTGGTTCCTCACCCAACCAACACCCTCCTTCCAGCAGTGTACCTGTTGAATATCTGGCGCCCCTCCATGGATCTGCAGTCCTTGCTGAAGGAGGGCTGTCGATACAAGGCCTACAAACTATCCACGTCGGAGGGCAAGAAACGAGCCGGTAACACCTCCATTCAGCTCACCGCCACCAAGAAAACCCAGTTCCAGAATTTACAGGTAACACTGAACTTAAACGACATAGTGTGTGAATACGAATGTAAATTCTAAAATTCTTTCCCAATCTCAAATCAACCCTAAACTATACCCTAGGCACTTCTGTATACACTCACTGGCCATTTTTTAAGGTACACCCATCTAGTATTGGGTCGGGCCTCCAGAGCAGCCTGAATTCTTTGTGGCATGGATTCCTGCCAGGAAAACATTCCCCACACCAGTAAACCACCAGCCTGTACCAGGCAGGATGGGTCCATGGACTCGTGCTGCTTACGCCAAATCCTGACTCTGCTGTTATTATGATGCAACAGGAACTGGGATTCGTCAGACCAGGCAACGTTTTTCCACTCCTCAATTGTCCAGTGTTGGTGATCGTGTTTCCACTGGAGCCGCTTCGTGTTTTTAGCTGATAGGAGTGGAACCCAGTGTGTTAATTTTCTGCAATAGCTCATCCGTGACAAGGATCGATGAGTTGTGTGTTCCGAGATTCCGTTCTGCGCACCGCGGTTGTATTACACTGTTGTCTGTCTGTTTGGGGCCCGCCTGTTAACTTGCACGATTTTTGCCATTCTCCTTCGACCTCTCATCAACGAGCTGTTTTTGCCCACAGGACTGCCACTGACTCTTTTCTTTTCGTTGCACCATTATCGGTAAACCCGAGACAGTCGTGCGTGAAAAGCCTAGGAGGGCGCCCTTTTCTAACGATCAATCGAACAGTAACTGAATGCCTTGATGCCTGTCCGCCTGCTTTATATAGGAAGCCACGGCCACGTGACTCACCGCCGTGAACGGGGGGGTGTATGTAGTAAACTGGCCAGTAAGTGTAATAAACTGTCCGTTAAGTATAAACAACCCTTTACTTTTTCCACATTTTGTTGTTCCTAGGTGGAATTAAGTCTCTAAGAGTGTTCCACACATGGATTGTGCAAAATGTGTTCATTGTTGACCAGTAGCTAGGTTTAACTCCAATTGACTACAGATTTTCATGCGTAAATACAATATGGTTATATCATTATTTGCGCATAAAAGCAGTTCCACTGCCATAGATTTAAGTCAAAACACATTGTAGAAGTCTAGCAAATTTTACTCGGCCACTCACAAACATTCACGATCTTCTTGGTGAGCAACTCCAGTGTAGACTTGGCCTAGAGTTTTAGGTTATTGTTCTGCTGAAAGGGGAATTCCTCTCCCAGTGTCTTGTGGAAAGCAGACTGAACCAGGTTTTTCTCTAGGATTCCTTTTATTATTTTTTATCATGGAAAAACTACCCAGTCCTTAACAATTACTAGCATACCCATAACATGATGCAGCAACCACTGCTTGAAAATATGGAGAGTTGTACTTACTAATGTGTTGTATTGGATTTGCCCCAAACATAACACTTTTGTATTCAGGACAAAAAGTGAATTGCAACAAGGCATTAAAGTAATACTGCAAAAAATGTGGCTAAGCAAACAGGATGCATATTTTTGAATATTTGTTTTCTATACAGGCTTCCTTTTCACTCTGTCAATTAGGTTAGTATTGTGTAGAAACTATTGTTGATCCATCCTAAATGTATTTTCATTAAACTCTAACTGTTTTGAAGTCACAGTTGGTCTCATGGTGAAATCCCTGAGCGGTTTCTTCCGACAACGGAGTTAGGAAGGATGCCTATCTTTGTAGTGACTGGGTGTATTGATGCACCATCCAAAGTGTAATTAATAACTTCACCATGCTCAAAGGGAAATTCAATGTCTTTTTTTGTTTTACCCATCTACCAATAGGTGCCCTTTGAGGTATTGGAAAACCTCCCTGGTCTTTGTGGTTGAATGCGTTTTGAAATTCACTGTATGTGTGGGGGGGTACTAACAGAGATAAGGTAGTCATTAAAAAATCATGTTAAACACCATTATTGCGCACAGTGAGTCCATGCAACTTATGTAACTTGTTAAGCAAATGTTTACTCCTGAACTCATTTAGGCTTGCCATAACAAAGGGGTTGAATACTGACTCAAGGCATTTCAGCTTTTCATTTGTAAACATTAAAAAAAAACATCAATCCACTTTGACATTGTGTGTGTGTAGGCCAGGGACAAGAAAAATCAAAATGTATCCATTTTGAATTCTGTCTGACACAACAAAATGTGGAATAAGTCAAGGGGTGTGAATACTTTCTGAAGACACTGTATTACACTGATTTAATCCTCACAAGTGCCTAGTGGCAAGTGTTTTAGGGATTGATTTGAAATTGGTTGTCTCGTGTCATTTTCTCCATCACCCAGGCTTCTGCAGGGTGGTTGTCTGAGCGTTTCCAAGCCCGAGAGGCGGTTGGCTTTCGCGTTCTCCTGAACCGGGACTTAAAGCCGCTCTGTGGAGAGGTGGATCTGGTAGGCTACGTCATCTCCATCACAGACAGACAAGGTGGGTTGTTCATCAGGGCACACAACTGAAATGTTTTGTGACAAATTAGCGTCTCTAAATGTCCCTCCCTATTTAAGTCCGTTTTCTTATTTTTGGTGCCTGATGGACAGGACCCTGTTTGGTCTGTAAAGAGTTCAGTTCTCAACTGATTTTATTCATCCCCCAAAGGGCTTATAAAGTGACAGGCAGACAAAATATAACAATATTCAAATCAGACCTGGATTTAAATACGTGCATATTTAAAGATCCAAATGCAGCTTATATATATGCGTGTGTGTATATATATATTTGTGTATGTGTAAATATGTATTCATATGTGTGTAACGATTAAGTACCTTGTAATGTGATTGCTTTTCAGCAAAAAGCAATTTCTCAAGCAAGAATTTTGCCAGCACCGTCTGGGAGTGGTCTGAGTGGGGAGGGGAAAACTGAAAACTAGCTGTTATTGGCAGAGATGTTTGGAACTCTTTCTTATTGGTCTATTAACTAATTTAATGCCTGGTGATGTCAGCAGTCCGGCCAAAACGCCGTCCCACCAAGACAGGCTAAAATTTCAGGCGGTCTTTCTAAACCGTTCTTATTCTAAAAAGGCATAGTCATTTATTATTATTATTCCAACCTCGTAGTATGGAAATATATGTAGAACACAGGAAAATCACATTTTTGACTGCACTGGGCTTTTACGTACTTTGGTGTGAGCATTTTTTTTATGTTCAACTATAATTAGTTGTAAATACATGCCAATACTTTCCACATGTGTTTTTCCAAATACATTCCAATGTTCAACTACTTGTATTTTCAAAGATACTTTGTCTAAATACTTACTTCAAAATGTATTTTAAGGTAATTTAAATAAATAGTATTTGAACACAGGCCTGGAACAAATACATAACCAACAACCTATATGGCAATGGTATATCAGAACAAGCGTGAACAGATGGATTTGACCAACTCTGTTGACATGCTGTGCCTGCAGGTCACTCTCCAGTGGTGTATCTAGTGGATGGCTGGCTGGACTTTGTCAAGGTGCGCTGCTGCAGCAGTCTGGTCCAGCAGGGCTTGGAGGAGGTGGTCAAGCCTCTGGCTCTGGTGGCTCTCAGTAACCTTCAGCTCAGAGCCCATCCCTCCTCCCCCACCCCTATCCGCAGCACCATCCCTGGCCTATACGCTGGAGAACTGGTCTCGTTTTCCACCAACCCCAAGGAGCCACATCTACAGGAGGCTGCCACTCAACTCAGAACCCTTGTCCAGGTAGCTAGGGATTGAGGGCATTTGAAGGTTTCGAAACGTCACAATCAAAACTGGAGTGTGATAGACAGAAAAGCTGTTATACAGGGAAATTGGACACGTTATTCCTGTGAGGTCAAGATTTGTCTTCCTCACTGCCACTGATTTGAGGATGTTTGAATTTATTGTGTGTGGTTTGAGCAGGGCCAGGAACACTTCTTCAGGACTGCAGAGGAGAGGTTATCTAACTTAGTCCAGGGGTCTGTCCAGTGTCTTCCTCCGCCGCCATGGACTCCAGATGCCAAACCAGATGCCAGGACTACTGTGAGTTTTTGTTGGTTTCCCAATCAGACAACTATTCTGGTCAAGCTGGAATGACAGTTGATTTATAAAAATTAAAAAAACATGTACATTCCTATGTACACAACACAAGTCTGTATCAATGTTATTCACCACTACACATCAAGTCACATCTACACATTGTACATTAAATTAACAAAGAATGTGTGTCAGGGTTTGCGGAAGGCGCTTGAGGTGCTTAAAGTACTGGAATTTGGCACTCTGAAATGGAATACTTTGAAAATTAGACATTTTCACACGTTGGTAATTGAAAAGTGCTTGAATTAAAATGACAGAACATACCAAAATGTTTTTTTTATGAAAAATGTATTGGTCTTGCAAATTAATTTCCCGGGCAGAGTGCCGAGTATTATTTCTTCGTGCTGTGGTTGCCAGGCGAGCACTGCCACTCAGCCAGGAAGGTACAGAACTGACTGATTAGGTGCCGCCAAATGTCACATCGATAGCTAAAATGCTGGGTAGATTCAATCCTGCCTTTTTATGGGTATGAAAAATGTCTGGGATCTTTCATTTCAGCTCATGAAACATGGGACCAACCCTTTACATGTTGCGTCTTATATTTTTGTTTTGCGAGCATGGGTGAAGAGTCTGAAGAGTCACATGAAGGGGGGAAAAAGACAAACTGTGACTTTCTCTAAAACAACCTCCTGAGATTTTTTGCCAATCGCCTCATTCATATATCAAGCGGGTTCTGGTGGCTGTTCACATGCCGTTTTTCTCACACATCCCACCCGCCCGGCGACACTAAAGCTGCCACTCGGAAGCTAGATGCTATTAAGCAGGAGATTCCCAAATGCCCAATAAAAAGTAATTAAGCTGTAATTGTGTAGTCATTTTTAATTTATTTTTATTTAACTAGGCAAGTCAGTTAATAACCAATTCTTATTTACAATGACTGCCTAGCCCGGCCAAACCCGGACGACACTGGGCCAATTGTGCGCCGCCCTATGGGACTCCCAATCACGGCCGGTTGTGATACAGCCTGGAATTGAACCATGGTCTGTAGTGACGTCTCTAGCACCGAGATGCAGTGTCTAAGACCGCTGCGCCTCTCGGGAGTAATGCAAATAGGAAATGTGTGTTCATCAGTAGGCATCTCCCATAATCATCAGTACCGACTTAACACTCATGTATATGTAGTGAAGCAACGTATTATTGAGTAGAACTTTTAAGGTAGTGATGAATCGTTCGAATATTTTCTTATGAGGTTGTGGCGATCTACTGCCATCTGGCGGCAACTAGAAACAATTGCATAGTACTAACTATTACAAATTGATGGTCCTTGAAAATAAATATTAGTGCTTGAAAAAGTACTTAAGTCCTTGAATTTGACTTGCCACTCTCTGTACGAACTTTTAGTGTGTGTTGTCTTCCAGATGACACCCCAGGAGTCAGTTCGAAGCGTTGGCCCCTTCACCCCCCTGAACAGGGTCGTCCCCCCTCCACCCGCCTGCTCCTCCGGGGGGGACAACAAGAGCCTGAAAAGAAAGAGGGGCCTGGAGTACCTGTGTCGTGTCCCCTCTCCCCCTCCACTCTGCCCCTTGGGCACCATGACCTTACTCTCGCCGTCCGTCAACAAGACCTTCAACACCCCTCGCAGGACCGAGACCCACCGGATCCTAAAGACACCTCTGGCCCCCGCTCCACAGCATGTCCACCTGCCCCAAGAGGATGAGTGGGTGGAGGATGAAGAGCTGGTCATGATTGACACTCAGGCCCTACACGATGGCATAGGGATAGACACGTGACAGAGAATGTATTGGATTGTTATTGGGAATCCATCTGGAAAGATGTAGGTTCTTTTTTAAGCTGGGGGGGGGGGGATTTTAGAGAGGCTAACCATGACATGATTGGTGCCAGGTGAATGTTAACAATAGCGAAATGTTGGAAAATTATCATATGGAGTTGTTTGTAACATCAGGCTGAATCAAGTTAGGATTTGGTCCATCTTGCCTTTTTGGGCAAAAATATTGATGCCAACAAAATGCATCAGACAGAAAAGGGGTTGTCTTGGAGAACTCCTGAAATAGTTTAGTGAAATGGCATTAGAAGAACTGTCACGAACTGTATAATATAAATGAAAAGATACTAAAATTGTTGTCCTTGTGTTTATGACCTCTTGTCGCTCACATCTGCATGTTCACAATAAATGTTCTAATGTATTGGTAATATGAGTATTTTGTGTAATTTATAAACAGGATTTTAACTGGTGTGGTCAAACCCTTAAAAAGCAACAGCAGGTGGCGATGTCGCTGCGAAACTGCCTCCATTTTTTTCACAAACAGTCGGTCTTCATGTTAATTTCCATAAACAAAATGTTACCTAGCTAATTTAAAATCATGAAAATGTATCATAACATGTAATACTTCAACTTCATCACTTTATGGTAAGTAGCTAATTCATTAGCACAATTCTAGCGGCTGCCTATGGCTATTTTATCAGTTACCAAATCTTGCCAAGCAGTAACTTTGCAAGACTTGCTTTAACATTGGCTAGCTTGCTAATGTTTGTAGCGGTATACTCTTAGTTTCATCTAGATTGTATATTTTGAATTGCTTAAAATAATATAAAATACATTTTCTCATGTTGGCTTGCTAGCCATCTATTTAGCATTGTTTTGTCTAGTTAACTTACCTCAGCCATTCTTTGAAACTAGCTATAGTTAAAGCTTGATGCTTGTCAATGAAGTGCAGAAATAATATTTCTTTAAAAAGTATCTTAACTTTCTGGCACTGATTTCAGATTTACTGCCAAGCTAACTTGCTTGGCAAGTATTTGCAAAGTATTGCTAATCAAAACCCATGAACTACGATGTGCGGTAAATCCTTTGCATGTTGATTCAAAGGATTTACCCCAACTTCTCGTTGGTATTTCCGTGAGACAAGTCTGGAACTTCTCTCACTGGAAGAAATGGAGAACGACTGGAGTGTTTAAAAGTGGAGACAAATGGAGCCTCTGCAACAGACAGAGTGCTGCCAGTGAGAATTGGAGGTCCCGGCATAAAGGGCAGAGACAGTGATCAAAAAGCTGGGTACCAGCAGCGCTGCCTTCATTGGACCTGTACAGTTGAAGTCGGAAGTTTACATACCTTAGCCAAATACATTTAAACTCAGTTTTTCACAATTCCTGACATTTAGTCGTTGTAAAAAAATCCCTGTCTTGGGTCAGTTAGGATCACCACTTTATTTTAAGAATGTGAAATGTCAGAATAATAGTAGAGAGAATGATTTCTTTCAGCTTTTATTTCTTTCATCACATTCCCAGTGGGTCAGAAGTTTACATACACTCAATTAGTATTGCCTTAATTGTTTAACTTGGGTCAAATGTTTCGGGTAGCCTTCCACAAGCTTCCCACAATAAGTTGGGTGAATTTTGGCCCATTCCTCCTGACAGAGCTGGCGTAACTGAGTCAGGTTGTAGGCCTCCTTGTTCGCACACGCTTTTTCAGTTCTGCCCACAAATTTTCTATGGGATTGAGTTCAGGGCTTTGTGATGACCACTCCAATACCTTGACTTTGTTGTCCTTAAGCCATTTGCCACAACTTTGGAAGTATGCTTGGGGTCATTGTCCATTTGGAAGACCCATTTGCGACCAAGCTTTCATCTCCTGACTGATGTTGCTTCAATATATCCACATAATTTTCCTCATCTATTTTGTGAAGTGCACCAGTCCCTCATGCAGCAAAGCACCCCCACAACGTGATGCTGCCACCCCCGTGCTTCACGGTTGGAATGGTGTTCTTCGGCTTGCAACCCTCCCCCTTTTTCCTCCAAACAAAACGATGATCCTTATGACCTAACAGTTCTATTTTTGTTTCATCAGACCAGAGGACATTTCTCCAAAAAGTACGATCTTTGTCCCCATGCTCAGTTTCAAACCGTAGTCTGGCTTTTTTTATGGCGGTTTTAAAGCAGTGGCTTCTTACTTGCCGAGTGGCCTTTCAGGTTATGTCGATATAGGACTCGTTTACTGTGGTTATAGATACTTGTGTACCTGTTTCCTCCAGCATCTTCACAAGGTCTTTTGCTGATGTTCTGGGATTGATTTGCACTTTTTGAAACAAAGTACGTTTATTCTTAGGAAACAGAACGCGTCTCCTTCCTGAGGGGTATAATGGCTGCATGGTCCCATGGTGTTTAATAGCGTACTATTGTTTGTACAGATGAACGTGGTACCTTCAGGCGTTTGGAAATTTCTCCCAAGGATGAACCAGACTTGTGGAGGATTACATTTTTTTTTACCATAACAGACCTACTGTAATAACGCACCTTGCCCACACTGGTATGACAACGAGCCATACCAGCCCAGGAGACCGATGCCTTGGGGGCCCAGCTATGGTCCCAACTCAGATCACAATCACTGGTAACCTCCCCTTTCCACACTCAGCCATACCCCAGGTTCCACAGACCTCCACACAGCCTCCCGCTGACCACCAGTATCACCCCCAAAGAGAGGGCTTTCAACAGGTCCTACGTTGGCACAAGTTCCCTGTCCCTGGGTACAGAAACTCTCCAGACTTGGATGACCATGGCTTTCCCCCACAGCACTCTAAAAGAGACAAAGGGGGCTATGGTTGGAGTGATGATGAGTATGAACAGCAGGTTAATGACCAGCAAAGTTCTTCTGAATGGCATCAGAGGTTTGACAGAGGATGCGCACCAACCACCAGAAGATACAACATATGACTATGATCCCGAATATAACCCCCACCGTGGCAATTTATCTTCAGACCATGCTTCTCTCAATTATGAGAGGGCTAAGGTTTGAGTAGAGACCAGCTTACCTCGATAACCACGAGAGGGCTAAGGTTTGAGTCATTGCTGAATTCTTAACCATACCACGTGGTTAAACTCTGAGACTATCAAACCGACAGAATAAGAACAAATCTTTGATACTAATTAGTCTGCAGCTAGGAATTCGGTATCATTGAACGCGAAGACCGACAACCGCCGAAACATCTATCATATAACAACATTGCTAAATGTTACTCTGAACTATCCATTCTAACCACGACAGAGAGAGAGAGGGCGGACAAACTCTCCAACAGAAACAAACTTTCCAACAGAGATCCCGACGACACACTGTGCGTAAATATACACTGCTCAAAAAAATAAAGGGAACACTTAAACAACACAATGTAACTCCAAGTCAATCACACTTCTGTGAAATGAAACTGTCCACTTAGGAAGCAACACTGATTGACAATAAATTTCACATGCTGTTGTGCAAATGGAATAGACAACAGGTGGAAATGATAGGCAATTAGCAAGACACCCCCAATAAAGGAGTGGTTCTGCAGCTCTTAAACATAGGAGGAAACGCCTTCTGACAAACGAGATGACAAACCAGCACAGGTGTAAAACATACTAACGAGGTGACACCAATCGGTGCGGCCAACGTGCTAACATCCAACCGCGAAATATAAATGGGAAAACCAAAGCCTGTAATAGGGGGTATGGTATTTATGCCTCTAACTTTCTCACTCATTAACGATTCATTCAGGATGATCCGTAATCACGGTAGCATCCACATTAATGCAGAAGTGTTTAGAAACATTCTATTCTTATTACAATAAAAGTGACTCCAAAATGATAATACATTATTTACCATTCAATTTTTTTTGTGCCCAATAGAAATTAAACAACCAAAACAAACAGCAAATGCATCCAATAAATGTGTAGAGTCACAAGCTTGATGTAGTCATTGCGTGCTATTATTATGGGATCAAATACTTAACCTTTTACTACACATACTGTAAGTGAATTGTTCCCATTTACTTTTGGTCCCCTAAAATTGGGGGACTATGTACAAAAAGTGCTGCAATTTCTAAACGTTTCACCCGATATGGATGAAAATACCCTCAAACTAAAGTTGACAATCTGCACTTTAAACTCTGTCATTGTATCATTTCAAATTCAAAGTGCAAAAAACATGTTTTGTCACCGTTACAATAGTTTGACCACACTGGATTTAGCATACCCCACCCTACCATGACACATCTATATCTTCACCACTGAAAAAAATACTGTTGAGTTTGATATCATTTGAAAGTTTACAAACAGTTGTACACTTTCTTAAATTACAAAGATAAAATGTAATTTATTAACCTTTGACATCAATTATCTAAATGCGTAAACAAATTATTTTCCTGGTCAAAATTAGTGCACTACATAGGGGGCCATTTGGGAAGCAAATCCCTGGACATGAAACCCAATACATGTATAGTATTACAGAGAATCATTGACTTGAGCAATGTCAGTTCTGAGGATAGCCAGTGAGCTTAAGGACCTATGCATTCCGTGTTTTCTCCCACAATCAGGCTAAGACTTTTTTATGTTTTTATCAACTGTTTTTCCTGTGAGGTAGAAATGTAATTCAGACATGCCAAAGTTCTACTGATAAACACAACATTATTGTTTGTTTTGTGGGTTAGTTGAGACTCATATTCCCTGGCTGCTAGAGACGTTTCGTCCAGACCTGGTACTGTACGATGCTGGAGTCGACCCTCACCGGGATGACAAGCTGGGAAGCCTGCAGCTGACTGAGCAGGGTGAGTTGGATCAGTGTTTCCCAATCCTGGGGAACCAAACGGTTGCACGTTTTAGTTTTTTCCCTAATGTAAAGGACGTCACGGTCAAGCTGCTTGCTTAGAGAGTACCGACTTCCACATGGCCGGCTCATACCGAGACTAGAACTCAGGACCTCTGCCTCGCAAACACACGGACTGCCTTCCTGAAGCATTCCAACCCATTGCAAAAGGCCTTCTTCAATGGTGCCAGGGTCAACAGTTCAGGCTGAGGAGTGAGTTTCACAGAGTTTCCCCATCTGCTACATTCACACCCCAAACTCACTCCACAGCAACCCCAACAGTCGAGCGGAGTGTAGATCCGAGTCTAGCAGCACCATTGTAAAGGATGTCACGCTGCTTGCTTAGCAAGTACCTCTTTCCCCTGTTTCCATGCTGGTCATTTATGAACATTTGAACATCTTGGCCATGTTCTGTTATACCCGGCACAGCCTGAAGAGGACTGGCCACCCCTCATAGCCTGGTTTCTTCCTAGGTTTTGGCCTTTCTAGGGAGTTTTTCCTAGCCACCGTGCTTCCACACCTGCATTTGCTTGCTGTTTGGGGTTTTAGGCTGGGTTTCTGTACAGCACTTTGAGATATCAGCTGATGTAAGGGCTATATAAATAAATTTGATTTGATTCAGCTCATACCGAGATTCGAACTCAGGACCTCTGCCTCGCAAAAACAGACGTGACCGCCCTAATAAAGCATTTCAACCCACCGCGCTATTAAAAAACACTTCAGGCTGAGAAATGAATTTCATAGATCCCCAGCTACACTAGCACACTTGATTCAACTAATCTTTAAGCCTTTATTTGAATCAGTTGTGTTAGTGCTAATGTAAAAGTATTGCTTCCATCTCTCTTCTTGCCCCAACCTGGACTCAAACCAAGGACCTTCTGCACACATCGACAACTGCCTTCCCACAAAGCATCGTTACCTATCGCTCCACAAAAGCCGTGACCCTTGCATAGCAAGAAAAAAAACTGCCTGCAATGACAAGCTCAGTCTTATGATGCTGCGACACACCGCCCCAGACCATGACGGACCCTCCACCTCCAAATCGATCCCGCTCCAGAGTACAGGCCTCGGTGTAACGCTCATTCCTTAGACCACAGGTGTCAAACTCATTCCACGGGGGGCCGAGTGTCTGCGGGTTTTCGCTCCTCCCTTGTACTTGATTGATGTATTAACATCACTAATTAGTTAGGAACTCCCCACACCTGGTTGTCTAGGGCTTTATTGAAAGGAAAAACCAAAAACCTGCAGACACAAGGCCCTCCTTGGAATGAGTTTGACACCCCTGCCTTAGACGATAAACGCGAATCCGACCATCACCCCTGGTGAGACAAAACCGCGACTCGTTAGTTAAGAGCACTTTTTGCCAGTCCTGTCTGGTCCAGCGACGGTGGGTTAGTGCCCATAGGCGATGTTGTTGCCGGTGATGTCTGGTGAGGACCTGCCTTACAACAGGCCAACCTCTGTCTATTGCAGACAGCCTGAGCACTGATGGAGGGATTGTGCATTCCTGGTGTAACTCGGGCAGTTGTTGTTGCCATCCTGTACCTGTCTCGGATGTACCGATCCTGTGTTGTTACACGTGGTCTGCCACTGCGAGGACGATCTCCTGTCTCCCTGTAGCGCTGTCTTAGGCATCTCACAGTACGGACATTGCAATTTATTGCCCTTGCCACATCTGCAGTCCTCATGCCTCCTTGCAGCATGCCTAAGGCACATTCACGCAGATGAGCAAGGATCCTGGGCATCTTTCTTTTGGTGTTTTTAGAGTCAGTAGAAAGGCCTCTTTAGTGTCCTAAGTTTTCATAACTGTGACCTTAATTGCCTGCTGTTAGTGTCTTAACGACCGTTCCACAGGTGCATGTTCATTATTGTTTATGGTTCATTGAAACAGTGTTTAAACCCTTTACAATGAAGATCTGTGAAGTTATTTGGATTTCTACAAATTATCTTTGAAAGACAGGGTCCTGAAAAGGGTACTTTTCTTTTTTTGCTGAGTTTATGTAGTTCCCTGGCTTGCCATAGGATGGTACTAACAGTATTATGTAGTGTAGTCTATTAAATTTGTTTGACAGTTAATGTTGTTCTGTACCCGCATCCTTGGCCACGGCGTATCAGGAAATTGGTAGAATAAACATTTGATTAGAACCAGTAAATCAATCATAAGGAGATTCATAAAAATAATTTATTAAAAATGGGGTAAACAAAAACATACACGGACAAATGATACTTAAACATTTTAAAAAGTAAACCTTACATTTTTTTTTACTAAAATAACGTATGCTAGGTGATATCAATCTCTATACCAGTAACATAGAAGTGGGTCTAGAACAGTTGCACGGCTTATGCCTGGTTCACTGACTACAGAAATGTTTCAAGTTGTCCCGAGAACTATTCATGTGCGAACCACTGACATTCAGCAAGCAGCAACATACCTACAATGCAACGTTTCACAGTATCATCTAGGACGTGTCTGTTCATTTGACCAAAAAATTCTTAGTTCAGCCGGACAAAATATTAACACATCACACAGACAGTATTGAAATGATAGCACTTGCCTTAAGCATTCTTAATAACAACACATGGCTCCTTAGAACATGACCCATTATACACAGGTGGCCCATAGAAAGGGATACCAACATCACAGAACGTTGCCGCAAGGTTGATTCCCCTTGTATATTGCGGAATATTTGAAGACAAATACAGGCAGAATTTGCATATATGAGAGACCCATTCCACCACTAATGGTCTCAAGGGTTGTGGCGAAAAACAGAAGAAGAAAAGCTTGGAGGGGGAAAACTGAAATGACGCACATCCTTGGCAGACATTTTCCATTGATTGTTATTGGTGGTGCATTGGAACGGAGCATGGAAGTCTTTGGAATAGGGTGCCATTTGGGACGCAGTATCCTGGCCCTCTGGATACTGCTTTTAGGTGCTATTAATTTGCGATACACAGTAACTCTTAAAACACCGTAAGAATGTGAACAGTACCTTCAAAATCTCTTTAAAAAGTGTTTCTTTTTTACATTTGAGGCACAAAATGAATAAATTATTTAAAAAATACAAATCAAACTTATTAAAACCAAGTCATATCTTCCAAACCTGGACTTTCTCGGCCACCACGCACCAGTTGGCGTGGTCAAAGCAAGAGTAAAGGACGTGGAGCTCTTCGACGTGGCTCTTGATCAGCTCCGCCAGCTCGCCCTCCCGGAACACGTGGTAATAGCGCAGACACGAGGCAGCCTCTGGCTCCCCTTCACTATCCTGGGGGCTCTGACTGCTGTCCTGTTTGAGGTCTCCTGGTGGGCCTGCTTCCCTCTCCCCTGGCCGCCCTTGTCCCTCTGTGTGCTCCATCTGGTAGGAGGTGACCAAGTCAGGCAGGGCCATCAAGCCACACTCCTGGACCAAGGCGGTAGAGGGAGGGGGAGTGGTTGTCTCTGTGGAGGGGGAGTGGTTGTCGTTGGCCCTGGAGATGGTCAGGCTGCCAAAGTCAAAGACTGAGTCCAGGGAGCGAGAGAAGAACCACAGCCTCTGTTGGGGACTGCAGGCCATCTCTTCATCCAGCATGAACGATGTGCTTTTCACCTTCCTGTGCTCGTCTTTGCTGTCGCTGTAGAGGTATTCTTGGATAGATAAGAATAGAATAGTACTTGGTTAGTCCAAGCTCTCACACATGCGCATGCACACACATTCAAACACTATTTTAGTAGTGCCTTGCTCAAAGGGACAACAGCAGGAGATTGTACCTGGGATTAACAACAAAAAACAGCAGCCTTCCAGATATTACCAGCTTTTCTCTTACATTGCCCTGCCTGGAATTTGAACCAGCAACCTTCTGGCACCTCCCTTACCCGTAAATAGCTACCTACCGCTCACACTCTGTGCTGCGCCCCTCCACCGGGGTGTGGGCCGCTCCCCGCCCAGGTTGGGGGACGGGGGGTTGGGGTTCCAGGGCACAAAGATGTCCTGCTTCTGAAACTTCCGCCGTGTCTGCTCCATGGCCCACACGTAGATCATGATGCGCCCGCCCACACGCAGGGTCCTTGCCATTTCTTTAATTGCTCGAATACGACGCTCTTTGGTGGACAGATGATGGATGACTAGTAGGAGAAAAAAAAACATTTGAAAGTCGGAAAGTTTAAGTTCAGCAGTGCAACTGGGACAGCGGTGGATGTTGGAGCTTCTTGTACAGTAGTGTCATGTTCAACAGATCTTTCTGAAGGGCTGGGGGGAATATTGAGAGTGAAGAGAGAAGAGCAAAATTAAAAGGAGGGTGGTCAAAAGGGCATAAGGCTACAGGGTTGGGTTCAATTCCAATTGCGGCAATCAACTCAGGAATTAAACTGAAATTCCAGTTCAATAATAGCATAACGGGTATCTAAGTATTTAATCATTTCAAATGTTTTTGGTCAATTTTAAATTCGAATGTCTTCCTGAATTGATTTATTTCAATTTGAATTGACCCCAACCCTGATGGACTAGATTTAAACCCACGCCAACACAATACATGTGCTCTGAAGGCAGTGGCAGCAACTGTTCTACCACCCGAGGCCACTGAAGGGCTAGTGTTTATTAATACTGTCCTAGGGCAAATGAGCACCCGAATCCTGCCTACTCACAGCGTTGGTAATTAGACACCACTTTACCTGCAATAAAACCATTGATTATTTCCCAAACATACTCTTGTTACCTTGGTGACCCAGCTGCCTAGGCAACTAGGGCAGCTGTGCCAGGAAATGCTTATCTCATGTCACCTGGTAACCCGCCTTGATTTCATCATTTCATTCATGTCACTCAACTACTTTGATATGAAGTGAAGCACTTAACATGAACAGCTACATGATACCCAAGAAGAGGCAGTTGCCCGTATGCTAAATGAGCAATCTGGGATTCAAACAAAATGGCACCAGATACTTTTTGGGGTAAAACAGCAGAGGGATGGAGCTGTAGAAATGTAATTCAGACAGAGCTATGGTTGCAAGGACTGACTAAAATGAGATAAAAATGATTTTTAACCGTGTTGTAAAGATGTACAGTGTTTGTAAACAAACAATGGAGTAAAACCAGCTGGAAAATATAATGGGTGATGGGTTAAGACAGTTTAACTAAGCTCATGCGGCATGCGTACACACACATCATTCACTTAAAAATCGAGAAATGTACAGTACCAGTTAAAAGTTGAAACCTACTCATTCAAGGGTTTCTTTGTTTTGACTTTTCTACATTGTAGAATAATAGTGAAGACATCAAAACTATGAAATAACACATACGGAATCATGTAGTAAACAAAAAGAGTTAAACAAATCAAAATATATATAGCCACCCTTTGCTATGATGATAGCTTTTCACACTCTTGGCATTCTCTCAACCAGCTTCACCTGGAATACTTTCCCAACAGTCTTGAAGGAGTTCCCACATATACTGACCACTTGTTGGCTGCTTTTCCTTCACTCTGCAGTCCAAATCATCCCAAACCATCTCAATTGGGTGGGAGGTCAGGTGATTGTGGAGGCCAGTTCATCTAATGCAGCACTCCATCACTCTCCTTCTTGATCAAATAGCCCTTACACAGCCTGGAGGTGTGTTTTTTAACTGAGGTGCAGTTAACTCTAATGAACACATCATCTGCAGCAGAGGTAACTCTGGGTCTTCCTTTCCCGTTTCATCATAGCGCTTGATGGTTTTTGCGACTGCCCTTGAAGAAACTTCCAAATTCTCTAAATTTTGCAGATTGGCTGCCCTTCGTATCTTAAAGGAATGATGGACTGTTGTTTCTCTTTACTTATTTAAGCTGTTCTTAACATAATATGGACTTGGTCTTTTACCAAACAGGGCTCTTCTGTATACCACCCCTACCAGCCGGAGCGCCGTACCGGCACTTATACATATTTTGAGTAACGGTTCAACGGCTCTTCTATTAAACAAAGTAGCCCATCACTGGCCCAGATTCACACAATAATGGCTTTATTACTGGCTAAATAGCTAACGTTAGTTTACGTTAATTTATTTAACTGGCCTCTGGCAGTGGCCCACTCGCACTGGCACACACGGACCTGCACTGAATGGTCATTACGATAATGGCTTAAGTGGTTGATAATAGTAATCCTGACTTAATGAAGTGGTGATTTAAAGAGCTCAGCCATGTGCTCCTTGTCAGTAACAACCACATCATCAACATTACGGGACATGGGCAGCTGTGAGGAGGAGGCTTTATTCTCCAGAGGGCGATATTTCAGCAGCATGTATATTTTTTATTTATTTAACTGGCCTTCTGGATAGCCTGAATACATGCTGCTGAAATATCGCACCCTCTCCTCTGCTGAATGCACTTATTTCTCATTTGCCTGAACAAGAGCCAGTCAGCCTGAGTATGCGTAATGACCATTCACTGCAGGTCCGTGTGTGCCAGTGCGAGTGGGCCACTGCCAGAGGAGAGGGTGCGCTATTTAATTCAGTGCAGGTCCGTGTGTGCCTGATTAAAGAGCTCAGCCATGTGCTCCTTGTCAGTAACAACCACATCATGGACATGGGTAGCTGTGAGGAGGAGGCTTTATTCTCCAGGTCTTTAACCGTTTTCCAGAACTTCCTGGGATTAGACCCACAGGGAGAGAACTGCTCCTTAAAGTAACTCACTTTGGCCTTCTGGATAGCCTGAGTGCACTTATTTCTCATTTGCCTGAACAAGAGCCAGTCAGCCTGAGTATGCGTTTGTCGAGCGATTTGCCAAATGGAATTCTTGAGGTGGAGTAATTCTGCCAGATCACGGTCGAACCAGGGGCTGAACCGGTTTAATTCTCATATTCTTTATAATGGAATAACACTGAAAATATAAAAAAAAAGGTCCAAGCGTCTAACAGAGATCAAGCTGATTCGATTTGTGTTTTTTTTTAAATTTAACCTTTATTTAACCAGGTAAGCTAGTTGAGAACAAGTTCTCATTTACAACTGCGACCTGGCCAAGATAAAGAAAAGCAGTGCGACAAAAACAACAGAGTTACACATGGAATAAACAAGCGTACAGTCAATAACACAATAGAAAAAAAGAAAGTCTATATAAAGTGTGTGCAAATGGCGTATAGTAGTAGCGAAATAATTACAATTTAGCAGATTAACACTGGAGTGATAAATGAGCAGATGATGATATGCAAGTAGAGATACTGGTGTGCAAAAGAGCAGAAAAGTAAATAAAAACAATATGGGGATGAGATAGGTAGATTGGGTGGGCTATTCACAGATGGACTATGTACAGCTGCAGCGATCGGTTAGCTGATGTTTAAAGTTAGTGAGGCAAATATGTCTCCAAGCTTCAGCGATTTTTGCAATTCGTCACTGGCAGCAGAGAACTGGAAGGAAAAGAGGCCAAAGGAGGTGTTGGCTTTGGGGATGACCAGTGAGATATACCTGCTGGAGCACGTGTTATGGATGGGCGTTGTTATCGTGACCAGTGAGCTGAGATAAGGCGGAGCTTTACCTAGCATAGACTTATAGATGACCTGGAGCCAGTGGGTCTGGCGACGAATATGTAGCGAGGGCCAGCCGACTAGAGCACACAGGTCGCAGCGGTGGGTGGTATACGGGGCTTTGGTAACAAAACGGATGGCACTGTGATAGACTGCATCCAGTTTGCTGAGTAAAGTATTGGAGGCTATTTTGTAGATGACGTCGCCGAAGTTGAGGATCGGTTGGATAGTCCGTTTTACCAGGGTAAGTTTGGCGGCGTGAGTGAAGGAGGCTTTGTTGCGAAATCGAAATCCGATTCTAGATTTGATTTTGGATTGGAGATGTTTGATATGAGTCTGGAAGAAGAGTTTAGTCTAGCCAGACACCTAGGTATTTGTAGTTGTCCACATATTCTAGGTCAGAACCGTCCAGAGTAGTGATGCTTGTCGGGCGGGCAGCGAATGGTTGAAAAGCATGCATTTGGTTTTATTAGCATTTAAGAGCAGTTGGAGGCCATGGAAGGAGTGTTGTATGGCATTGAAGCTCATTTGGAGGGTAGTTAACACAGTGTCCAAAGAAGGGCCAGATGTATACAGAATGGTGTCGTCTGCGTAGAGGTGGATCAGGGAATCACCCGCAGCAAGAGCGACATCATTGATATATACAGAGAAAAGAGTTGGCCCGAGAATTGAACCCTGTGGTACCCCCATAGAGACTGCCAGAGGTCCGGACAACAGGATTGCACAGCGGAGAAGTACACCTATCCAGACCCTTCCGATATGCAAACATTGTAGGGTTACGCCCGAGGAGTGAGTGAGGGGCACAGTGAAAATAAGACTGTAATGGTAGCAGGAGTTGGAATGCAAGCCTGTTTGCCGGATTCAAACCCATTCTGATTGAACTGGGGTCAGACACACTAACCGCTAGACCACTACCCTCCCATGTTGAGTGAAGTATAGGCCTACCTGCGATGGAAAGGACACCGTCAAAGCAGCTGTCCCTGTAGGGCAGCCTGAGGCAGTCACACAGCTGCACCTCGTGGCCCTGGCTCCGGGCTGAGTCCACAAGGGGGAAACACACATCACAGCCCAGCTTGAACACACTGCCGTTGACGTGCAGGTACTTGCCATTGCCACAGCCTGTGATGTGGAGGATGGCAGACAATCAACAACAAACACCAGGTCCCAGTTCTCTACCCTTCTACCAAAGTGTGCACTTGCCATAATGGATTTTAAAGAATTGGATTGGTGTAAACATTGGCTGTAGGGAGTTTCCCACCATGGTTTATCTCTGACTGGAAATGTGCATGTGCACCCTTTGGGAGAATGGCGGAGAATCAGGATGCAGCCTAGATGTCAACCCCAGAAGAAAGACATGCATGAGGCCAATACAAAATGGCACCCTATTCGATTGCCTATATAGTGCACTACTTTTGGAGTGCTACTTGTGTTTTGACATTGACATCATGACTTGAAGCAAGGCCTCAAAATCAGAATGACTGGTACTTTCGAGTGTGAAAACCAATTCCTTAGCGTGA
Source organism: Salvelinus fontinalis (assembly GCF_029448725.1). NCBI lineage: Eukaryota > Metazoa > Chordata > Actinopteri > Salmoniformes > Salmonidae > Salvelinus > Salvelinus fontinalis. The sequence continues at coordinate 49,501,475 of NC_074697.1, forward strand.
AATGAAAGATATCACAACATCTTACAGTAGCTGACTGCAAGCGTAAAAAAAATACCAATTAGCTTGACGACAACGAAACATTGCATCAAGAAATCAATCAATAGCAGGTAGAAAACCTGTATGTTATTGGCCTTTTTGTTCGTTTCAATTAAACTCGGGCCACAACAAGACAGACAAAGGCCAGTAAAAAGCCAGACACATACCCACTTAATGCATGTCCGTCAGTAGTAGAACAGACACCGTAGCGTACATACCCACGTCAGCGATGATACTGCCAGGCTCATGCTCCAGTAGGAACTGGCGCACCTTGGGCCAGGCCTTGTAGCGGCTGTCGTTAAAATAGGGAGCAATCTTCTCGTAGACGCTGTGCACATGCTCCCTCTCCAGCCGAGTGGCCGCGTCCTCCATCACAGTCATCCAGGCTCGCTCATAAAACCAGCCCACCTCAGCCGCACAGCTACAGGGAAGACAATAATAACGGGTTGGATTTTCAAGGCAGAGGCTGCTTCCCATATGGTGCTCCTATTCCCGAAATAGGATGCCATTAGGGACATAACCAGTGTTCTTATGGGCTAGGTTCAGGACAGGTAGTCCCTTGTCCCATTTCCACCCCAAAAAATATGTTGTGTGTACAAAACCTTGGCCTTTTAGCTCAGGACAGGTAGTCCCCTTGTTCCGTTTCAAAACATTTTCTGCATTTCAAAACATTTGTTCCTACAGAACACAACCCTGGCCTTTTAATGTTCCTACATGATGAACAAAAGTATTCTTAAATCATTCAATATAATGATCGGTGTGAGAATTACAATGTCAGTACAGATGTCAAACCCAGCAACATCACAGCAGCTTTAGCATGATTGCTAGAGGTCAAGCAAGGCTAAAGGATAACCAAAAGAGATTGTGTCATTCGGGACAGACCGAAATGTACAGAACGGTTACCTGGAGGTTTTACTATAAAAAAAATATCTAATCCAAGGGAGGGTCATGTAGTTTGTAATGAATGAAATTGTGATATTTCTGTGTTTCAGAATGAATTGCATATTAGAATATTATATATATATATATATATATATATATATATATATATATATATATATATATATATATATACACACACACACATAATAATAATAAATAAATATATATATATACCCACATAATAATAATAAAAAAATATACAGTTGAAGTCGGAAGTTTACGTACACTTCGATTGGAGTCATTAAAACTCGTTTTTCAACCACTCCACAAATTTCTTTTTAACAAACTATAATTTTGGCAAGTCGGTTAGGACATCTACTTTGTGCATGACACAAGTCATTTTTCCAACAATTGTTTACAGACAGATTATTTCACTGTGTCACAATTCCAGTGGGTCAGAAGTTTACATACACTAAGTTGACTGTGCCTTTAAACAGCTTGGAAAATTCCAGAAAATTATGTCATGGCTTTAAAAGCTTCTGATAGGCTAATTGACATCATTTGAGTCAATTGGAGGTGTACCTGTAGATGCATTTCAAGGCCTACCTTCAAACTCAGTGCATCTTTGCTTGACATTATGGGAAAATCAAAAGAAATCAGCCAAGACCTCAGAAAAACAATTGTAGACCTCCACAAGTCTGGTTCATCCTTGGGAGCAATTTCCAAACAACTGAAGGTACCACATTCATCTGTACAAACAATAGTACGCAAGTATAAACACTATGGGACCATGCAGCTGTCATACCGCTAAGGAAGGAGACGCATTCTGTCTCCTAGAGATGAATGTACTATGGTGCAAATCAATCCCAGAACAACAGCAAAGGACCTTGAAGATGCTGGAGGAAACAGGTACAAAAGTATCTATATCCACTGTAAAACGAGTCCTATATCGACATAACCTGAAAGGCCGCTCAGCAAGGAAGAAGTCACTGCTCCAAAACCGCCATAAAAAAGCCAGACTACAGTTTACAACTGCACATGGGGACAAAGATCGTACTTTTTGGAGAAATGTCCTCTGGTCTGATGAAACAAAATTAGAACTGTTTGGCCATAATGATCATCATTAAGATTGGAGGAAAAAGGGGGAGGCTTGCAAGCCGAAGAACATCATCCCAACCGTGAAGCACGGGGGTGGCAGCATCATGTTGTGGGGGTGCTTTGCTACAGAAGGGACTGGTGCACTTCACAAAATAGATGGCACTATGAGGAAGAAAGTGATGTGGATATATTGAAACAACATTTCAAGACATCAGTCAGGAAGTTAAAGCTTGGTCGCAAATGGGTCTTCCAAATGGACAATGACCCCAAGCATACTTCCAACGTTGTGGCAAAATGGCTTAAGGACAACAAAGTCAGGGTATTGGAGTGGCCATCATAAAACTCTGACCTCAATACTATAGAAAATTTGTGGGCAGAACTGAAAAAGCGGGTGCGAGCAAGGAGGCCTTCAACCTGACTCAGTTACACCAGCTCTGTCAGGAGGAATGGGCCAAAATTATCCCAACTTATTGTGGGTAACTTGTGGAAGGCTACCCGAAACGTTTGACCCAAGTTGAACAATTTAAAGGCTATGCTACCAAATACTAATTGAGTGTATGTAAACTTCTGACCCACTGGGAATGTGATGAAAGAAATAAAAGCTGAAATAAAAAATTCTCTACTATTATTCTGACATTTCACATTCTTAAAATAAAGTGGTGATCTAACTGACCTAAAACAGGGAATTTTACTAGGATCAAATGTCAGGAATTGTGAAAAACTGAGTTTAAATGTATTTGACTAAGGTGTATGTAAACTTCCGACTTCAACTGTAAACAATGAGCTGTAATCAACTGAGGTTTACTTCTAGGCCGGCGAGCCAACCGCATCACCCTCCCCATCATCAACCCTATATCATCCAAATCTAGTAGGTTGCCACTACCAGCACAAGCAGTCTTCACCATGAGCACTAAGCAGACACACACTGTTGTGAAGGCACCTTCTGAAACTGGCTAGACCCTTCATCGCTGTCCTTTCCCCTCCATCTGTAGGCCTATACTGTAATTCCAACGTTCAGCCGCAAATGTGCACAAGATGAAATGAACATTCAACACCAACTCTCAATACATACAGTTCCAAATATGATGCGATATTCCTCTCAGAATCAAAAGTTTCATTATTTGAACCATAGAGAATGAGAGACCTCTAGTGGCCAAAAGGCTATTTTAGCATGGGCAGCGCCATTGAATGCTTCCGCCATGCTTACACCATTTTAAAGTAGCCAAAGTAGTCAACTGGGTGAGGATTCCTGTGTTGTAGCCTCAATGGCGCTACCCAAGCTGTCACAGATTCTATAATAGCACAGATATAAAGATGCACCCTCCATCTATCTCTATGATTTGAACAGAAACAGCCTACTGAACTTTAAATCTCAGCCGTTACTGAAGGCTTTCTGCTGTGCAATGCGAGTCAGTTAGGTTAATGACGATACAAGGCCATTCACAGCCAGCTAGTGTTACTTCCTCTGCAGAGTAGCGATTAAAGAGGAACAGCCAGAGCGGGGCTTGAGCCAGCAATCCTGCAGTTATAGGGAACATGCACAACAGGTCTCCTGGACACATTAAGCCTAGTCCTGGACTAAAAGCTATGTCAATGGCTATTCTCTGTTGAACATGCTTTTTAGTCCAGGACTAGGCTTAATCTGTGCCCTGGAAACTGACCCTAAATGTTCAGACCCTTTGGTAGAGGCTACACAGTCACATTAGAGGCTACACAAATCACTGGAAGAGGGAGAGCACAATACTAAGTCTCATAAACCACAACAGAACCGGTTTTTCAGTGAAGCATGCCGCTTAGATAGAGACAGTTGGTGACTCATTACCCAACGATTGACTGTGGTCCCTGGAGTTCCATAGGGCAATTCCTCTCACAGAGTGAATAAGATTCAGATTTCTCACTTTAAAACAAAAACCAAGGAGTGCAAAGTTAAACAAACCACACAACTCTATGCAGGACTACATTTAACAATGTTCACTGAATATTGTACAAAACCATATTGACTTGTACAGTGCAGATATAAAGTTTAGTAACAGAATAAAGGTTTGTGCCATTATTCTGTTACCAAACTTTGCATCGGAGTCTCAGTGTCACTCTGTTAATGTGGAATTTCCCCATACAGTACTTACAAACAGATTATTTGACTTCTATTAGGCTGATAACGCTATAGAGGGACTCAGGGACCACAATAGAGATCAATATTTTAGATCTGGGTTGATTACATTGATGTACCCTTACCCTACGAAATTATATTTTTTCATTTTATTTAACTAGGCAAGTCAGTTAAGAACTAATTCTTATTTACAATGACGGCCTACCAAAAGGCAAAAGTCCTCCTGCGGGGACGGGGGTTGGGATTAAAAATAAAAATATTGGACAACACACACATCACGACAAGAGAGACAGAACAACACTACATAAAGAGAGACCTAAGACAACAACCCAGCATGGTAGCAACACAACATGGTAGGAGCACAAATCATGGTACAAACATTATTCTGCACAGACAACAGCACAAAGGGCAAGCAGTTTGAGACAACAATACATCACACAAAGCAGCCACAACTGTCAGTAAGAGTGTCCATGATTGAGTCTTTGAATGAAGATATAAAACTGTCCAGTTTTAGTGTTTGTTGCAGCTCGTTCCAGTCGTTAGCTGCAGCGAACTTAAAAGATGAGCGACCCAGGGATGTGTGTGCTTTGGGGACCTGGCAGAACGGCTGCAGTAGCTGCAGTAGATATCTCAGACAGGGGGGAGTGAGGCCTGTGAGGGTTTTATAAATAAGCATCACCATTGGGTCTTCCGACAGGTATACAGAGATGACTAGTTTACAGAGGATTATAGAGTGCAGTGATGTGTCCTATAAGGAGCATTGGTGGCAAATATGATGGCAGAATGGTAAAGAACATCTAGCCGCTCGAGAGAACGCTTACCTGCCAATCTATAAATTATGTCTCCATAATCTAGCATGGGTAGGATGGTAATCTAAATCAGGGTTAGTTTGGCAGTTTGGGTGAAAGAGGAGTGGTTACGATAGAGGAAACCAAGTCTAGATTTAACTTTAGCAGAATGGTAGTTGATAATTGATTCACGTTCAGATGGAGTATTTGTCTGCTAGTCTATCTCTGAAAATAACAAAGGTCCTTGACCCTTAAAGTAAGGTCACATAAGAGTACATCTTGGGCTAAGTGGTTCCCAACCTTTTTTGGTTACTGTACCACTGTTGGGTAACTGAATTTTGGTCTGCCTGGAGTACCCCCTCAAATGCATTTTACCAATAGGCTGATGGTCTCATGAGACTTCTCAATCACCAACTGTGGGTAGGCCAAGTACCCTCGAAGGGACCTAGTACCCCTGGTTGGGAACCACCGCATAAGTACATATACCCTAACTAGGCTAAAGAAACCGCTCTACTGAAAAAATATTACCACAAATTCAAAAGAACGATTCTTCGCGTAGCATAGTCAAATTTGTATCCCGTTCAATCGGCAACGTTATAACAATTTAACATGCATCATATTTACCGTATATTCTTCTGCCGGCCAATTTTTCGTTTCGGTTACATGTCAGCAACAACAGCAAGATGTACAAATAGGACGGCTTCGTTGATAAACGCTGAGTGAAATTGGCGTTCTAACCTGTTTTGACTAGATGGGGTACAGTTTATGTCAGAATTGAGTTTCCGGAGCATGTTAAAACAAAGGTTCGGGTTAGCTCCAATGCGAACTAATTCAACTACCATTCTGTCTGTGACCAAGCCACACTGGCGGCGTCTAATCCATGATTGCCATTGGTTAGCTGTCTCACATGACCAACACACATAGAGTGACAAAAGTCTACACGCCCTAGAATTTCTTTCACATTTTGTTGTGTTACAAAGCGGGATTGAAATATATTTAATTGTCGTTTCTTGTCACGGATCTACACAAAATACTCCACAATGTCAGAGTGAAAATAAAATAAATATTCTGAGAACATGGCAACCATGTTCTGTGTATTGTTGGTGGAATGTTGATGGATTATTCTCATAACCCACAGAAAACTGGACACATGAATGTTCTTGCAACGTTCCACTGAAACGTGTCCAGAACATTAATATCTTAAATTCTGAGAACATGGTAATCACGTTCTAGGTAAATTATAATTGACATTAAGGGGATGGTCTCTTGGAAACATTCCTTGCACATCAGGGGAATATTCCTATTAAAATGATAGTTAATGACCTAATGAGACTCTTAAAGGAATGTTCTCTCAAATTGGGGGAACTTTGTTAACTGGGAGCTCACATGTCTTGTCAGACAACTGTTCAAAGGAGCATGGTCTGAATGCACAATCATCACAATACTACAGGAACAATAAACAAATCACTGCTATTATACACAAAGGTGCTTTTCCATGAACCAGTTGGACTGGGGACAGTTGGACTGGGATTACATGTTGTGTCCCTTGTAATTTCAGTGATGTGGTAGGTGTTCAGAACAGGTTGCTTCCCAAATTGCACCCTATGTACCCTGAGCATGCCAAACATCAGGAACACTTTCTTAATATTGAGTGGGTACGCTTTATTATTATTTTGCCCTCAGAACAGCCTCAATTTGTCAGGGCATGGACTCTACAAGGTGTCAAAAGCATTCCACAGGGATGCTGGCTCATTTTGAGTCCAATGCTTCCCACAGTTGTGTGAAGTTGGCTGAATGTCCTTTGAGTGGTGGACTATTCTTGATACACACGGGAAACTGTTGAGCGTTAAAAAAATCCAGTAGCATTGCAGTTCTTGACACAAACCGGTGAGTCTGGCACCTACTACCATACCCCCTTGTTCAAAGGCACTTCAATATTTTCTTGTCCATTCATCCTCTTAATGGTACACATACACAATCCATATATCAATCGTCTCAAGGCTTTACAAAAATACTTTTTTAACCTGTCTCCTCCCTTTCATCTACACTGATTAAAGTGGATTTAACAAGTGACCGCGTCAGTGTGCATGCTCCACAGGAGTCGCTACAGCGCAATGGGACAAGAACATCCCAAACCCTACCCTAACCTGCACGACGCTGGGTCAATTGTGTGTCGCCTCATGGGTCTCCTGATTGTGGCCGGCTGCGACACAGACCGGTATCGAACCAGGATCTGTAGTGACATGGAAAGAGTTCTTAATGTTTTATATACTCAGTGCACTACTTTTGACAAAAGCACCCTAGTCCTTATATATTGGACTCCCGAGTGGCACAGCGGTCAAAGACACTGTATCTCAGTGCTAGAGGCGTCACTACAGACACCCTGGTTCGAATCCAGGCTCTATTACAACCGGCTGTGATTGGGAGTCCCATAGGGCAGCGCACAATTGGCCCAGTGTTGTCTGGGTGTGGCCGCTGTAGGCCGTCATTGGTAACAAGAATTTGTTCTTAACTGACTTGCCTAGGTAAATAAATGTTTAATGAAAAAAAAATATTTAGTGCACTACTTTTGACAGAGACCTGACAGTGTGGTGCCAGGACAACCTCTCCCTCAGCATTAGCAAGACAAAGGAGCTGATCGTTGGCTACAAGAAACGGAGGGGCGAACACACCCCCATCGATGGGGCTGTAGTGGAGTGGTTCGTGAACTTCAAGTTCCTCAGTGTCCACATCACGAAGGAATTAACATCGTCCACACACACAGTTGTGAAGAGGGCACGACAGTGCCCACCCAAGCCATAGACTGTTCTCTCTGCTACCGCAAGGCAAGTGGTACCAGTGCACCAAGTCTGTGAACCAACAGGAGACTGATTATGTTCTACCCCCAAGCCATAAGACTGCTAAATAGCTAAGAAAATGGCTACACGGACTGCCTACATAGACCCTTTTTTGCACTAACTCTCTTACACACACTTACAATGACACCCCAACACACACACACATGCATACGGACACCACACACTGTAACGGATTTCGTCGGGAGAAGGAGAAGACCAAGGTGCAGGCAAGTGGTACCAGTGCACCAAGTCTGTGAACCAACAGGAGACTGATTATGTTCTACCCCCAAGCCATAAGACTGCTAAATAGCTAAGAAAATGGCTACACGGACTGCCTACATAGACCCTTTTTTGCACTAACTCTCTTACACACACTTACAATGACACCCCAACACACACACACATGCATACGGACACCACACACTGTAACGGATTTCGTCGGGAGAAGGAGAAGACCAAGGTGCAGCGTGGTAAGTGTTCATTTTAATGATATTGAATAAACTGAACACTGAATGAACAAAATACAACAAAGAGAGAGAACGAAACAAAACAGTCCTGTAAGGTATACACACACACAAAACAGAAAACAACCACCCACAAACACAGGTGGGAACAGGCTACCTAAGTATGGTTCTCAGAGACAACGATAGACAGCTGCCTCTGATTGGGAACCATACCAGGCCAAACACATAGAAATACAAAACAAGGACAACATAGAACACCAGACATAGAATGCCCACCCCAACTCACGCCCTGACCAACCAAAATAGAGACATAAAAAGGATCTCTACGGTCAAGGGCGTGACACACACACTCACCACATACGCTGCTGCTACGGTCTTATCTATCCTGTTGCCTAGTCCCTATACCCCTACTGATATGTACAGTACTGTACATCTACTTCAATTACCTCGTACCCCTGCCCATCGACTCGGTACTGGTACTCCCTGTATATAGCCATGTTATTTTAACTCGTTGTTCACTGTGTATATATTCCTCATGTCACTACTTTTATGTTTTTTTTTTATCTTTAGGGAACTGTAAGTAAGCAGTTCACTGTTAGTCTACACCTGTTGTTTATGAAGCATGTGATAAATACATTTTTATTTGGGACACAGCCATCATGCAGCATGACCAATACTCCTGGTAGGACTTCCATATTCCACAGAGGAATATGAAGGAAACACATTTCATATAGAATATTTTATTGTTTAAACAGACTGGAAAATATATTAAGAAATCACATTCTCATCTGCACAAGGCCAAAAAGCAAATTTAATTAGTTGAAAATATATTATTTTCTGTTTAATACTCTTCATTTTCCGTCTCAAAACTGATAAAACAATACATGGCAGCAAAATGGACCAAATATTTGATTTAATCTTCGCTTCATAGCTTGTTTATTTTTCTTCTTCTGCAGAGGTGCCTTTGCACATGCACAATAAAACACAAACAGGAGTACACAAATGAAGGAACAAAAACGTATAAAATTACCACTTAAAAAATGCCATCTAAGACACTGTTTTTCCTTGTCACCAAATGATACAGAAGAAGAAAAAAAACAAATACTGAAAAATGACCGATACAGTACTGCTAAAAGTGGATTCCGAACATTCACTTTGACAGTTAGAGCTGATGCGATATCTTAGAGCTGGGAGAAGCAAGCTATACAACTGCCTCCTGGCACAGGGGGTACAAAGGCAAGAGAGACTATTTACATTTATTTTCATCAGTTTGGATCATTCACGTTGTCGGCGTTTCACAAAACAGTGTTAGACAAACCAAGGTGGATGTGTGTGTGTGGCAAAGCTTAACAACTGAACATCAAGGACAGATACACAGCCTAGGCAAATCGATGTACAGCTCCTCTCCAACTGTCCTTGTCCTCCTGGTCACAGGCCTCCTAACAGTGGAGAAAAACACGTTCTCTGTCTCATCTTCACCTGCCTGTGTGGGAGCTAATGTAACATAAATAGGTGTAGTTGCTATGCTGAAGTAGCAAGGACATAAGTACATTGGCCAGAGGAAGAGAAGGTGACACCCAGTACATTTGCTATTTCTGAGTAGGGTAACATGCCAAAGATTACATTAAGCTAAACGAACCTGAGTACATTAGTCAAGGCCATAAGTACATTTATGACAGCTGGACATGCTAATGTCAGAAGGACACAGGAAGGAGGATGGTAGCAAAATGACCAACAGGTGAAACATAAGTACGCAATAAATGTATTATTTTTGTATGACATCAAGGGGTCCCGCCACCATTATAATCTAACCGGAAGCAGATATGGGCGTTATTGGGAATGAACAAGCAAAGAACTCAGACTAAAAGATAATGGTGGCAGAAGGACTAAGGGGAGTAACCTCATTTACATATGGGATGTACCCATACACTGTATGTGTATAAAAGCAGAGCTGGTGCTCAGAGGGGTTGGTTGATCCGCGGACCAGCACGGCTTTGCTACTTTGTATTAAAGCCTATATTGAATTCACAAGTTCTTGTAAGAGTGTTATATTTCTGAGGCAATATTCCACAACACCTGTCTTCCATTGCACCTGGGGACAACAACAGCATCGATTTCCTGGTTAAAAAGCTAGACATACAGTACCAGTCAAAAGTTTGGGCACCTACTCATTCCAGGGTTTTTCTTTATTTTTACTATTTTACTATTACTAAACCCTGGAATGAGTTGGTATGTCCAAACTTTTGACTGGTACTGTAAATACTGTATATTCTAATCCACAGATATCACACAATATTTTTAAGAGCATGCTGAAATTTGATCCTCTCAATTGAGCGATCAAAATATATTTTTAAATCTGATTTGGACAGCATTTTGGACAATTATTATTATTTTTTTTTTTCATGCTACTAGGCTTAATATACCACTTACTAACGAAGTTTTGGCCAATTAAAATTACGGAACAGTAATTTTAGGGGACATTTCCATCACATTCATGCATAAAATTGAAAGGACACATATATAAGGCATACTTTGGTCATTTTATTATGTTCTCCACACCACCTCAAACATTTTAAGCCATCATTGGGCTGTATGTACAAATTGTCTACGTCACGTGCGATTAAATAAAGTTAATCGCAATGACAATGTCCTTGTAAATCCTGTAATCTTAGAACCAATGTAGCTGGTTTTAGAGTATAATAGGTTATTAAATCTGCAATGGCACTATAACTAGACATCTTTATGTAGCAGTTTAGTCACTTTGTGTAAAGACTGAAAGGTCTCATCATAATGGGTTACCCGTCTCTCTACTGGACATAATGCATTCTTATGGGATTTTACCTATCATATTATATATCACAGCGATCAGCAGACTTCACTTCAGGGAACACACGTACCTTTTTTGAGTGTTTAAATGTAAACTATTGGAACTAGCCATGAAAACATTTACAAAAAACAGTAAGTACGGTCCCATGCAGCTGGTTGGTGGCTGTACAAAAGCTCTGAGTGGAGCAGCATACTTCTGAGAGGAACTTGATCAACCAAGTTGATTTCACCTGTTGACTCTCTCTCAATGCCACAAACTTGTCACAAATTATCAGGAATGCCCCGATAAGCTCCTTAACACCTTTAGTTTGTATTTAAATCCTGTCAAGGCATTCCTCAGTTTCTTTTCAGTTGTTAAGAGCAACGGTTGGAACCGCTTCAGGGAACAGAACCGAAAATCAGAAAACAACTAAATTATTTGAGGAACCCGAACCGAAAACGAAAGTGTTCTGTGCTGTTCCGGAACAGAACCGTAATTTTAAAAGCATGGGAAACCGGTTAATAACGTTATTTTTTTCCCCAGTCTCACAAAAATTGCAAAAAGGCGCCTATGCAAAACCCTCACTCTGTCACTCAGAAGGCTACCTGCCCCTCCCTTCTGAAGCATAGGTTACTATAGCCTACTGACGACGTTACAAGCGTAATTCAGAAATTAGGGAGAGGTGTTTAATTAGAGAAGAATGGATTTACTTTTTCAATGCTAGTTATGGACACTATAGTTATCACGTTTCACATTGTATTTATTAACTACAAAAAGGTAAGGTGTGTTTTTAATTCTAGTGCTACTCTGCACACACAAGCTTGTTAGCTAGCTAACATGTGCTCTGGTCCAACGTTAAATCAACACGGTAGTTCAAAGACATTTCAAGTTCCTCCATAAAAGCCGCTCCTCCGTAGGTATGTGTTTGTATTTCATTAGGATTAAACCATTCTGTTACGGCAGGAACAGTGGAATGGAACGAGAAGAAAAATGGTTATGTTCAGAACAAAACAATTGGATAATAATTTCAGTTCCAACACCTGATTAAGAGTAAGTTTAATTGCTATTTACCATGTACACTCACCAGCCAGTTTTAGGTACACCACCCGTTCACGAAAATGGATCGCTCTTACAGACAGTGAGTCACGTGCCAATGGCTTGCTACATAAAGCAGGCGGACAGCCATTGAGGCAATCAGTTACTGTTGATTAAACACTAGAATGGCCAAAACGAGTGACCTAAGACTTTGAGCGTGATATGATCGTCAGTGCCAAGCACACTGGATCCAGTAAACGGCGACCCTCCCGTGTCTAGGATATCCTGAGAATGGTGCGACAAACAAAAAACATCCAGTATGCGGCAGTCCTGTGGGTGAAAACTGCTCGTTGATGAGAGAGGTCGAAGGATAATAGCAAGAATCGTGCAAGCTAACAGGCGGGCCACAAACAGACAAATAACGGCGCAGAACAGCATCTCGGAATGCACAACTTGTCGATCCTTGTCATAGATGGGCAATTGCAGTAGACAACCACACCGGGTTCCACTCCTATCAAATAAAAACAAGAATTAGTGGCTCCAGTGGGCACGTGATCACCAACACTGGACAATTGCTGCTAATGGCAGAGTCAGGACTTGGCGTAAGCAGCATGAGTCCATAGACCCATCCTGCCTGGTGTCAATGGTACAGGCTGGTGGTGGTGGTGTACCGCCGTCCAATCTGCAGCAACTGCATGATGACATCGTGTCAGCATGTACCAACCTCCCTGTGGAACGTTTACGACTTGTAGAAGCCATGCCCCGAAAAATGCAGGTTGTTCTGGAGGCAAAGGGGGTGGGTCGACTAGGGCTGGACAATATGGCGTAAAAGTAATTTCTATATTTTTCAGAAATGTTGACAATTTACGATATATATTAATCTACATTTTTCTTGTTTTCTCTAAACAAACAAAATAATACATACTAAATTGCTATCATACAAAAAAATGTTATTTTTCTTTGCTCCTATAGGTTTCTGGAGAGGAACACAAGCCTGTCTTGTAACGATACTCTAAATCCTCCTCCTCCTCAGACGAGGAGAGGAGAGAGGGATCTGAAGACCAATATGCAGCGAGGTATGATGACATGATTTATTGATTTAAACAAGACACGACATAGACAGAAAACGAACTATACTTGAATAACTACAAAACAACAAACGACGTAGACGCACCTGAACATAAGAACTTACGTATAACGAAGAACGCATGAAAACAGGAACAGACTACATAAACCGAACAAACAAAACCGAAACAGTCCCATGTGGCGTAACATCACACAGACACAGGAGACAACCACCCACAAACAAACAGTGTGAAAACACCTACCTTAATATGGCTCTCAATCAGAGGAAATGAAAACCACCTGCCTCTAATTGAGAGCCATATCAGGTCACCCTTAAACCAACATAGAAACAGAAAACATAGACTGCCCACCCAAACTCACGTCCTGACCAGCTAACACATACACAAACTAACAGAAAACAGGTCAGGAACGTGACATAACCCCCCCCTCAAGGTGCGTACTCCGAACGCACCACCAAAAGTCTAGGGGAGGGTCTGGGTGGGCATCTGACCACGGTGGTGGCTCCGGCTCCGGACGCTGTCCCAATCCCACCATAATAAATCCCCGCTTCTGTGTCTTCCTCAAGGTGGCGACCCTCGCCACCGACCTTGGACTGGGAACCCTAGACATGGGTCCCGCTGGATTTAGGGGCCGCCCCGGACTGAGGGACGGCAGCTCCGGACTGAGGGACAACACCGGGACAAGGGGCAACACCGGGACAAGGGGCAGGTCCCGGCTGATAAACTCTGGCAGATCCTGGCTGGCTGGCTCTGGCGGATCCTGGCTGGACGGCTCTGAAGGCTGGTCCTGGCTGGACGGCTCTGAAGGCTGGTCCTGGCTGGACGGCTCTGAAGGCTGGTCCTGGCTGGACGGCTCTGAAGGCTGATCCGGTCTGACGGAAGGCTCTGGCTGATCCGGTCTGGCGGAAGGCTCTGGCTGATCCGGTCTGGCGGAAGGCTCTGGCTGATCCGGTCTGGCGGAAGGCTCTGGCTGATCCGGTCTGGCGGAAGGCTCTGGCTGATCCGGTCTGGCGGAAGGCTCTGGCTGATCCGGTCTGGCGGAAGGCTCTGGCTGATCCGGTCTGGCGGAAGGCTCTGGCTGATCCGGTCTGGCGGAAGGCTCTGGCTGATCCGGTCTGGCGGAAGGCTCTGGCGGCTCCGGTCTGGCGGAAGGCTCTGGCGGCTCCTGTCTGGCTGACGGCTCTGTAGGCTCTTGGCAGACGGGCGGCTCTGTAGGCTCTTGGCAGACGGGCGGCTTTGCAGGCTCATGGCAGACGGGCAGCTTTGCAGGCTCATGGCAGACGGGCAGTTCAGGCGCCATTTGGCAGACGGGCAGTTCAGGCGCCGCTGGGCAGACGGGCAGTTTAGGCGCCGCTGGGCAGACGGGCAGTTCAGGCGCCGCTGGGCAGACGGGCAGTTCAGGCGCCGCTGGGCAGACGGGCACACCTGTAGGGAGGAGACGGAGAGACAGCCTGGTGCGTGGGGCTGCCACAGGACCCACCAGGCTGGAGAGACCTACAGGAGGCTTGATGTTAAAAGGCACCTGAAGGACCGGGCTGTGGAGGAGCACTGGAGCTCTGGTGCGCAGCCTTGGCACCACTCCCCCAGGCTGGCATACTACTCCAGCCCTTACCCTCCAGAGTGCAGGCACAGGTTGAACCGGGCTGTGGATGAGCACTGGAGATCTAGTGCCTACTACGCGCACCTCTCCCTTAGGCTCCACTCCCACATTTGCCCGGTACGAGCGGAGCGTAGGCATAGGACGCACTGCACCCTCCCAGCGCCCCGGAGACACAGCACGCAGAGCCGGCGCAGGATACCCTGGACCGAAACTGCGTACCGGAGACCAGACGCGCTGAGCAGGCACAATACGCCCCGGCTGGATGCCCACACTCACTTGACACTTTCGGGGGGCTGCCCTATAGCGCACCAGGCTATGGGCACGCACTGGCGACACCGTGCGCTTAACCGCATAACACGGTGCCTGACCAGTGACGCGTTGCTTATAATAAGCACGAGGAGTGCGCTCAGGTCTGCTACCTGGCTTAGCCACACTCCTCTCTAGCCCCCCCCCAAAAAAATTCTGGGGTTGCCTCTCGTACCTGTCCCGCTGCCGTGCTGCCTCCTCATATCGCCGCCGCTCAGCTTTCGCTTCCTCCAGCTCAGCTTTGGGGCGGCGATACTCCCCAGCCTGTGCCCAGGGTCCTTCTCCATTCAACTCTTCCTCCCAAGTCCACAAGTCCTGGGATTTCTGTGGTTGCTTTCGCTGCCCTTTTCCCCGCTGCTTGGTTCTGGTAATTTGGTGGGTGGTTCTGTAACGATACTCTAAATCCTCCTCATCCTCAGATGAGGTGAGGAGAGAGGGATCTGAAGACCAATATGCAGCGAGGTATGATGACATGATTTATTGATTTAAACAAGACACGACATAGACAGAAAACGAACTATACTTGAATAACTACAAAACAACAAACGACGTAGACGCACCTGAACATAAGAACTTACGTATAACGAAGAACGCATGAAAACAGGAACAGACTACATAAACCGAACAAACAAAACCGAAACAGTCCCATGTGGCGTAACATCACACAGACACAGGAGACAACCACCCACAAACAAACAGTGTGAAAACACCTACCTTAATATGGCTCTCAATCAGAGGAAATGAAAACCACCTGCCTCTAATTGAGAGCCATATCAGGTCACCCTTAAACCAACATAGAAACAGAAAACATAGACTGCCCACCCAAACTCACGTCCTGACCAGCTAACACATACACAAACTAACAGAAAACAGGTCAGGAACGTGACATGTCTACTGACTCTGGCTTGAGGCATGCTTTGTGACATGTTACACCTGTGCTGAAGACCCTCTCTGAAGGGGCACTTGTAGCAGAAATGCATAGGTACTTCTTTGCAAGATTGATCAGTCTTGGGAAGATCGTCTTCATGGAGCTTCCACCACTCAAGTGGGTCTGTGTCTGTGTCAGGGGACATCAAGTACAGTAGCTTGACAGCTCAGGTTTGATGGTGTACTCTTCTGACTGGGAGGTGTTGGTTCTGTTTTTCTGTGCTCCGTTTTATTTACTTAACAAATAAGGAACACTCAAAATGTGCACTTATAAATCATAACAATTTTAATCAAAATACAGCAGTAGACAGAAGTCAAAGATCAAACATCACACATACAATGATGTCTCTCATGAGTTCTGCCCCATAGGAAAAGTCCAAGTTGCTTTTATCATGCTTGTAGTTAACCCCCTGTGATGTCACTGCATATGTCATTACCTGCTACTCCTCAGACAAGCCCATGCATACAAAGCTATACAAGCTTGCAAGAGATACAATAGTTCCAGTATTTTCTAAGGCCTCAGCAGTAAAAGCCCACTCCCCAAGTTGATTTATATAGGTATGTCTGACTAGCCTCTTATCTCTTCAAATCAAATCAAATTTTATTTGTCACATACACATGGTTAGCAGATGTTAATGCGAGTGTAGCGAAATGCTTGTGCTTCTAGTTCCGACAATGCAGTAATAACCAGCGAGTAATCTAACCTAACAATTCCACAACTACTACCTTATACACACAAGTGTAAAGGGATAAATAATATGTACATAAAGATATATGAATGAGTGATGGTACAGAACGGCATAGGCAAGATGCAGTAGATGGTATAGAGTACAGTATATACATATGAGATGAGCAATGTAGGGTATATAAACATAAAGTGGCATAGTTTAAAGTGGCTAGTGATACATGTATTACATAAAGATGGCAAGATGCAGTTGATGATATAGAGTACAGTATATACATATACCTATGAGATGAATAATGTAGGGTATGTAAACATTATATTAAGTGGCATTGTTTAAAGTGGCTAGTGATATATTTTTTACATACATTTCCATAAATTCCCATTATTAAAGTGGCTGGAGAGACTACTCCCCTGTAGGGCTCTTTGTTTATCTTTGAAATGCTTTCACACAGATCCCCATTTCTTTATAAGAGGCACAGACTTAAAGACTGTGGAACAATTCTAAAACCTTACAATGAATATATATATATATATATATATGTTGTTAATCTGGAGTCTAGGACCCTATGAATGTCAAGGAGGAGGAGTCCCATAGCCCCCGCCCCTTCTATTAATACAACATATTATAATCAATTATTATAAAACATCAAACATTTGGTGAAGCTCTATCATGACCCCATCAGAGGCAGACGGCACTGTCTTCTTGAAGAAGCTTGCGAGTGTTTTCTTGCTCTTCTTAGCCACAGGTTCAGCTTCTTCTTCTTGGTGCATGCGCACAGCTGTGCCAGGCTGAAGTATGCTTTCTCAGCTAGCAGAGACTGGAGCTCCAATACCAATCTTCGTTTGATGCCCTCAACCTTGTCGTCTGCTATGTATGTTGTCCTGAACCGGAGATCAATCAGTAAGGCCATATCCAGGAGGTCATCTGTGGCAGGGTCATCGTACTTGTCGTTTTTGAAACTCCAGTGTGGCGCTCTTGATTTGTTTTGTGAGATTGTTCTCACCCTCCTCTGGCTGCAGGAGGCTGGTGTTGGACAGATGTAGCACAGGCTTGAGATAAGAGAAGCTAACGTAGTACTCACCAGACAGAACGTCAGTGAATTCTTGTAGTGGGCTTATGGCTTTAGTCACTGACTTCAAAACATCTATCCTGCCAGCTGGGCACCAGGTGCCTGCTTTTCTTCTCTGAGGCCAGAAACCGGGGCTATGGCCTTCTGCTGCTCCAGGACTCATTCAACCATCTTCTATCTTGAACCCCACCTGGTTGGGGCCACTGTGATGAGCTGGTGAGTGGGTAGACTAAGCTCAGCCTGTACCAAAACCATATCTCTCCTCTTCTTCCAGCTGGAGAAGCTACTGACAACCTTCTTGCAGATCCCCCGGTTGCACGGTCAATCTGAGGGTATTTCACATCATTCTCTGTAAAATAAATAATAATAAAAAATGAACAATGAAAGGATATTTAGAATTGCACCATTTTCAGTAATGTGACAAAGACAGCATTCCCACACATTGTGATGTAACATTTCCTGATAAGCGTAATTCCTATTTGACAAAGATAACATATTGGCAAAAACTTCTCACCCTGCATAATACTATGCATGCATACACAAGAAGGAACACACACAAACACTGGTCAATGCTATTGTTTAGGAATGTTTGACCATTGTAGCAGTTTGCATAGGCCGACTGTATATGTTTACATATTTCATAGTTTTGATTGAAAATGTATTCAAATCAAACAATTACATTTTGTCCATATTGTTGTTATTATTTAAACATGCCTGTGGTTCATTTGCTATTGGATTAGTTGAATCACAATCAGCTACTAAGGTTAAAAAAAGATTACAGCTGGTCTGAAGATTCATTTTTTGGAACGCATTTTCATTATCCAATGGTACACTTACCAATGGCGAGGTGAAGCCTGTGTCCAAAGCACTTGAAGGCGGGTCCACTTGTTCAAGCGCAGTGCTTTTATCATGTTGCTCCCGCTGTCGGTTGTCATGCACACTCGTCTAGCTTCGCTCAGCTTCCACGATGCCAGTGCATCTGAGACCCCGGGCTATTATTTCACCCGTATAGTCAACGGGAAGTATGATGTCTGGAGGCATACATTTAGAAATGTCCATTCTTCATCTTTATAGTGGACTGTCAAGCTTAGGTATGGCTCCGACGTTCTGATCGACCATAGATCGGTTGTGGTAGAAAAGTAAGACACATTAGCCAGCTTCTCGTGACTCTTTCGCAGGTAGCAATGTATAACTGTGGCAATGATTCTTCCGCAAAATACTTGCCGCTTGATAACTGATATTTGGGGTCAATTGTGTTTCGCACCTTTTTGAAGCCAGGCTTTTACACTGTATAGATAGGGACCATATATTTCGCAATGTGATAGGTCACCACATCGGTTTTCTCCTTCCACTTCAAACTTTTCTTGTCAGATGGTATGACGTTTGAAAATGATGTGGCTATGGTAGATTAGCTGTGTTCGAATACCCATACTTAACATACTGTATACTTGTAGTATATACACTACATACTATTAGTTCATTTTAGTATACTGTAAACGAAAGGTATCCTTTCAGTTGAGCATACTAGCGCTACGCCTGTCAACCGGAAGTTGATGCTGTTGCTATGCAACCTCTTGCTAGCTTGTTAGCATAATAAATGACTAGCTAGACATTTTATGACTTTAGGTGTGTTCATAAATTCAACCTGGAGTGCGCTCGGAGAGCGCTTTGGAAGTTAGTAAATTCAGAGCGTTGTCCAATTTGTTGATTCGGAAATTCAGAATATTTCGCTCTTGGAGCATTTAGAGTGCACATTGGATGCTCTGGCCAAGGAGTAGGGTTGGTCCAAGCGCAGAACGTCAGTCAAGCACCCAAGCTAACTGGCTAACGTTGGTTTAATTACGCTTTTTTGCCAACGTTTACTGATACCAGCCAAATTCAAGGGCCATCGTGGGTAAGACATTTAAGCGTGTTAACCCTCGCAAGGCTGCTGGCCCAGACGGCATCCCTAGCCGCGTCCTCAGAGCATGTGCAGACCAGCTGTCTGGAGTGTTTACGGACCTATTCAATCTCTCCCTATTCCAGTCTGTTGTCCCCACATGCTTCAATTTGTCCACCATTGTTCATGTACCCAAGAAAGCAAAGATAACTAAATTACTATCGCCCCGTAGCACTCACTTCTGTCATCATGAAGTGCTTTGAGAGACTAGTCAAGGATCACATCTACCTTACCTGACATCTTAGATCCAGACGCAGACGACGCAACCCACTCCTCCAGTGTCATCGGCTGGGACCAGCACACTGCGTCTCACTGGGAGTCGAGGTGGCAGGCGGAATACTTCTCGGCCACCCCAGGTGAGTAGGCACAAGACTCACCCAGAGCTCCCTGTTGGTCACATGTTTTTGGTTATTTTTTCCCCTGCGTTTTTCCCCTCTCTTCAGCATAAGGCGCTATTCGACTCAGGTGCAGCTGGGAGTTTTATGGATCGCGGACTCGCCCGTAAGTTGGGTATTCCGCTGGTGCAGATAGACCCACCTTTCCCCGTGCACTCCTTAGATAGCCGACCGTTAGGGTCAGGGCTGGTCAGGGAGGCCACGATTCCGCTGGACATGGTAACACAGGGGGATCATAGGGAGCAGATTAGTTTCTACCTTATTGATTCACCTGGGTTTCCAGTGGTGTTGGGGGTTCCTTGGCTAGCCATTCACAATCCCCTCATTTCCTGGAGACAGGGAGCTCTTCAGGGGTGGTCAGAGGAGTGTTCAGGTAGGTGTGTGGGAGTTTCCATCGGTGCCACGTCGGTGGAGAGTCCAGACCAGGTTTCCACTGTGCGCATTCCCCCAGAATATGCCGATTTGGCTATCGCTTTTAGTAAGAAAAAAGCGACCAAATTACCACCTCATCGACGGTGGGATTGCGTGATAAACCTCCAGGAGAACGCTGCACTTCCCAGGAGTCACGTGTACCCATTGTCACAGGAGGAGACGTTGGCTATGGAGACATATGTCACGGAAGCTCTGAGACAAGGGTTCATTCGGCCCTCCATGTCACCCGCCTCCTTGAGTTTCTTTTTTGCGAGAAAAAAGGAGGGAAGACTGCGTCCGTGCATTGATTATCGAGGTCTCAATTCAATCACAGTGGGATTTAGTTATCCGCTACCTCTCATCGCTACGGCGGTGGAATCATTCCACGGAGCGCGTTTTTTCACAAAACTGGACCTCAGTAGCGCGTATAATCTGGTGCGTATTCGGGGAGGAGACGAGTGGAAAACAGCGTTTAGTACCACATCAGGCCACTATGAGTACCTCGTCATGCCGTATGGGTTGAAGAATGCTCCAGCCGTCTTCCAATCCTTTGTAGATGAGATTCTCAGGGACTTGCACGGGCAGGGTGTGGTAGTATATATTGATGACATCTTGATCTATTCTGCCACACGCGCCGCGCATGTCTCCCTGGGTCCTTGGGGCGACTGCTGGAGCATGACCTATAAGTCAAGGCTGAGAAATGTGTGTTCTCCAAACAAGCCGTTTCCTTCCTGGGTTATCGCATTTCCACCTTGGGGGTGGTGATGGAGTGTGACCGCGTTAACGCCGTGCGTAATTGGCCGACTCCGACCACGGTAAGGAGGTGCAGCGTTTTTTAGGGTTTGCCAATTACTACCGGAGGTTTATCCGGGGTTTTGGCCAAGTGGCGGCGCCCATTACCTCACTGCTGAAGGGGGGGCCAGTGCGTCTACGGTGGTCGGCCGAGGCAGATGGAGCTGAAGGCACGGTTTACTGAGGCTCCCGTGTTGGCGCATCCGGACCCTTCGTTAGCGTTCATAGTGGAGGTGGATGCGTCCGAGGCTGGTGTTGGAGCCGTGCTATCACAGCGCTCGGGCACGCCACCGAAGCTCCGTCCCTGTGCTTTCTTTTCTAAGATGCTTTGTTTGGCACTAACTCAGTGACCTGGCTAATGATCAGGGAATAGAACAATTGTTTCATGTCTGAATCTATGTAATCAATCTGTATCTATGTAATGTTATAATGTTTTTGCACCATGGAATTTAGGGACCACAATGGAAATAAGTTTGGACTTTTTTGTGATATCTCGGTTACATTTGTCAAATGTATTGTAATGAAACAGCAGAGAGCAGGTCTCGAACCCTCGACCTTCTAGCCCGAGGTCCAGCGCACTATCGACTGTGCCGCAAAAGCATGCCCGCGGTTATAAACCCAGGGTCGTTAAAGTATGTAGTGTGAGTAGGTGGCTAATAAAATCAATCAATCAACCTTGTGGTTAGAGTGTCTGCCCTGAGATTGGAATGTTTGATATCCAGTCAAGTTATCCAAAAAGTAAAAATTGGGATCCGGCACTAAGGAGATAAGGATCGGTCGGTAAGGGACCTGGTGGTCATTAGCGGCTGTTGCGGTGACCGTATTACCGCCACACCTGCAGTCATTGGTCATGACCACAGTAAAATTCCATGTGACCGTTGAATCACGGTAATCTCCTTTTATGCATTCTGGACATGCTTTGGTAGTACCCAACTTGCTAATGACCACCAGGTCCTAATGACCTGGTACTCAGGGCTCCATTGAAAGAAAATAAAAATATTTACCATGTCTTAATTGATACATAATTGATCTAGCCTAGGGCTGTTACGGTGACCATATTACCAACACACAGGCAGTCGAGTCATGATGGCAGTCAAATTTCATGTGGCAGTTTAGTCACTGTAATTAGGCTTCTCCAAGCTCTAATGCTGCTGATGGTCATTAGTAGCCTACCAAACTTACTAACTGCCTGGTACTCCGCAGTCTATTGTCCCTCTAATCACTTTGACATCAATGCAAATGTAATCGAAAATCTAATCAAACACTTTGTGAGAGGCCATGACCAATATATCTATAGGCTATGAAATTGCGTGAAAAAAACAGAAAAGATGAGCATCCCATCAGCTTTTTATAGGCTAGGCCTACTACTGTATATTTATTTCTCAACATTCCTAAAATTAAGCACATTGCTTCTCTTTAAAGCAGGAGTATAGCCTACCTGGCTGGCATGAAAAGGAACCACGTGAAAGTGTCCTCCATTCGATATTTAAGTGTATAGTGTCACGAATCCCGTCGAAGATGGTGCCTCTTCCTGTTCGGGCGGCGCTCGGCGGTCGTCATCACCGGCCTACTAGCTGCCATCGATTCCCTTCTTTTTGTTTCTGTTAGTTTGGGCTGATTGGGTGCACCTGTTTTGAGTTTAGTTTTGTGGGTAGGCTATTTAAGGGCCGTAGGCCCGCCGGCTTTTGTGCGGGCTTGTTTTTCTGTTCTTTGGTGTTGGAATTTAGCTGGATGCTATTTTTCCGGACAGTTTAGTCCTGTGTGTTTGGACTGGTATTTTTCATGCGCCTGTGTGTTGGGCATGACCGTTTTCACTGTCGTCAGGAATAAAAATCCACGTTCTGAACTAACCTGCTCTCTGCGCTTGACTCCTCCACCCAGTAATTCTAGAGGTTCTGACATATAGATTACATGTATTTTTTTTGCTGCCCCTGTTTCGAGACAGGTGCATGATTATGGTCCATTCTAAATCAAAACAAATTTCACACATATATTATTTAGTATACATTGCATTTGGAAAGTATTCAGACCTGGACTTTTTCCACATATTACATTTACAGCCTTATTCTAAAATGTATTAAATAAATAAAAAATCCTTAGTATACACACAATACCCCATAGTGACAAAGCATAAAGTTTATTTTTAAATGTATAAAAAATAACACAAATACCTTATTTACATAAGTATTCAGACCCTTTGCTTTGAGACTCGAAATTGTGCTCAGGTGCATCCTGTTTCCATTGATCATCCTTGAGATGTTTCTACAACTTCATTGGAGTCCACCTGTGGTAAACTCAATTGATTGGACATGATTTGGAAAGGGGCTCACCTGTTTATATAAGGCCCCACAGTTGACAGTGCATGTCAGAACAAAAACCAAGCCATGAGGTCAAATTAATTGTCAGTAGAGCTCCAAGACAGGATTGTGTCGAGGCAAAGATCTGGGGAAGGGTACCAAAACATTTCTGCAGCATTGACGTTCTCCAAGAACCCAGTGGCCTCCATCATTCTTAAATGGAAGAATTTGGAAGCGCCAAGACTCTTCCTAGAGCTGGTCTGCCCAGCCGAACTGAGCAATCAGGGGATTAAGGGCCATGGCCAGGGAGGTGACAAAAACCCTGATGGTCAGTCTGAATGAGCTCCAGTGTTCCTCTGTGGAGATGGGAGAACCTTCCAGAAGGTCAACCATCTCTGTAGCACTCAACCAATCAGGCCTTTATGGCCAGACGGAAGCCACTACTCAGTGAAATGCACATGACAGCCCGCTTGAAGTTTGCCAAATGGCATCTAAAAGACTCAGACCATGAGAAACAAGATTCTCTGGTCTGATGAAACCAAGATTTAACTCTTTGGCCTGAATGCAAAGTGTGTAGTCTGGAGGAAACCTGGCACCATCCTTACGTTGAAGCATGGTGGTGGCAGCATCATGCTGTGGGGATGTTTTCAGCGGAAGGGACTGGGAGACTATTCAGGATTGAGGCAAAGATGAACGGAGCAAAGTACAGAGAGATCCTTGATGAAAATCTGTTCCAGAGCACTCAGGACCTCAAACTGGGGTGAAGGTTTACCTTCAAACAGACAATGACCCTACGCGCTGTCATGACGTTGCCCTGTTGGGTGAGATTTATGACCCCCCCCCCACCATAAATACCTTTCCCCCTTTTCTCTTCACTATACAGTATGGACTCTTGGAAAGCCCTTTGTTAACATAGAGAGAGTATGGTAACATCAAAAGGTTGGGGAATGGAACAATATTTCCCTTTCTCAACCAGTTGAAGGTTGGTACATAAAGAATATGATGTCAGATCAGTTGGTGTCTGGGACATTATATCTGATGATAGGATGACATAAATTGTACCTGGGAAAGTCTACACATTCTAGTTATCAGATTCACATGGAATTGTTGTGCAATTTAAATGTTTAAGAAAATATTTACTAAATAAATTAAAGTAACAAATTTAATAAAAAAGTAACACAAAATAACAATAACGAGGCTATATACAGGGGTACCAGTACCGAGCCAATGTGCGAGGGTACAGGTTAGTGGAGGTAATTTGTAGAGTGACTATGCATGGATAATGAACAGCGAGGGGGGGTCAATGTAAATAGTCCGGGTGGCCATTTGATTAATTGTTTACTCGTCTTATGGCTTGGGGGTTGAAGCTGTTAAGGAGCCTTATATGTAATAGTCAATGGACGTTTTCCAAGAATAAAAGCTTTTTATTAACAAACCCTTTGGTCCCTGTTGACCAATTTGGGTAAGTAAGTCTCGAGATATGACATTTTGGAACACAGTTTCATATCTGTGTTTATGTGGGTGGAATCCTTAGTGGTGTATTCACATCACTCCCAAATGAACCTTTGTGAATGGCTGTATTAAAGGGATACTTCAGGATTTTGGAAATGGCCTCCCAAGAGTCAGATGAACTCGTGGATACCATTTTTATGTCTCTGTGTAGAGTATGAAGGAAGTTAGAGGTAGTTTTTCGAGCCAATGCTAACTAGCATTAGTGCAATGACTGGAAGTCTATGGGTATCTGCTAGCATAGTGGATCTAATTGATTCCAACATTTTAAAAAGACCTCAGGAGGAATACCTTCCCATCCAGCTGATTTGCCATTATTATTTCATTCCAATGCCCGTTTGAGTTCATTGAGAGAGATTTGGGCTCCCAGCTAGTTGGCTTCCTCTGTTGAGAGAAGAGGAGTTCTTATTTTTTTTAGAAAGGACTTAGTCTGGCTTGGTGTGGATTTACAATCAGAGGTGTACAGTTTTTTATAGAAGCGGGAGAACCTTTGATTCATTTGGGTTCAGATTCAATACTTGCTATATCAGCTAATTGATCATTACTGCATAACTTGTAGGCAAGTAAAGAACTGGGAAGTAATGGTTGAGTCTTACTCGATGGATGGCAAATTCTGCTCTCTGTCTCATCAGTAAATAAAGATGTCTTGACTTTGGAAAGAGTAATGGCTACCTGATCTGAAAAAGTATTTGTTGAGAAGGCTCTAACACAGTTTCACAACATTTCCAAATCTTCTTTAACTGTGATTTATTCAACCCAGATACAAATGCAGTTGCATATTTTTTTTATAAAACCTTTAGTGCCATCCCATAGATTCTGGGGGTCATGTCAATATTATAATTGCAAAACAACATGAAGTTAAGGCCACCAAAAGTAGAGAAGACACGATGAGGAATAAAATTCCAGATAGAAATGGGTCTTCTTAGGAATTGTTTTATCCAGTTGATCTTTAAAGTATTATTTCAGGTAGTAAAGTCCAGAAAATTTAGCGTTCATTACAACAGTTTTCCTAATGTAATGGGTACGGTTTCTCCACAGAAAGTTGAAAAGCATCTGGTCTATCTCCTTGCTTATTTTACTGTGAAGATATAAAGATAGAGCGCCATATGTTAGTCTAGAGATACCTACGGCCTTGGTTATTAGGACTCTACAATTTAAAGATAAGTCCCTCTGTAGCCATTGATTTAGCTTCTTCTGGGGTTTTTTAAGAAGAGGGTTAAAATTTAGTAAGCCTCTAGACTTCTGATCCTTTGTAATGGTTATGCCTAAATATGTAAGTTCTTCTTTTACTGGAATACCATAATATGAACGTGTCACACAATCTTTGACAGCTATGAGTCCATATTTATTCATGTTAAGATATAGACCAGACGCTTTGGAAAAGGATTGTATCACATTGATCGATATGGGAATTTGGTTAGCGTCTTTCAGAAAAAGTGTAGTATCGTCAGCCAGCTGGCTTATAATATTTTCTTTACCAGCTATGGAAATTGTACAGGACTATTATTTAAAGAATTTGCAAGAAGTTGGGTGACTAATAAAAACAGGTACGGAGAGATAGGTTTTTCTTGCCCACTTGGCAAGAAAAGACTGGGCAGAGCCTACCGGTTGACGTCTCAATCGCGTTGTGCTTGTTTAGGCCAACAGAGGGGGCTGCTCGCAAGAGCAGCTTCATTCACTCTTCTTCTTCCACTAACTACTTGCTCGCGATAGTTTTAGAGAAAACTGCTGTGGAAAAAAAATCGGCCAGAAGCTAGCAAGTATCAAGTGAATCCACAACATCACAACATACAAACACAGCGCAAAGAACTGAGGAACACTAAGGGTTTAAATACCTACAAGGAAATGAGGCACAGGTGAAAACAATAACTAGAACAAGGGAAAAACAAAAGGTTCAAAAAGGCGCAATGGGGGCATCTAGTGACCAAAACCTGAATAGTCCTGGCCAAAACCTGACAGAATCCCCCTCCTAGGAACGGCTCCTGACGTTCCTACCAGCATTCTCAGGGTGGAGAACAGGACCCTGAACTGACGAATGAGGTCAGGGTCCAGTATGTCTTTGGCAGGAACCCAGGAGCGCTCCTCGGGACCGTAGCCTTCCCAGTCCACCAGATACTGCCAGGACCGCTGCACCCGGCGGGAATCCAGTATCCGATGGACGGTATAAGCCGACTGGCCTCCGATGACACGGGGCGGAGGGGGAGGTCTGCCTGCCGGGATAAGGGGAGAAAAAACAACAGGTTTTAATAAAGAAATGTGAAACGTGGGATTAATCTTAAGGGATCTGGGTAAGTGCAGGCGAAAAGTAACGGGGTTCACTCTCCTGGCAACCTTAAAGGGACCGATGAATTTCTGGGACAGCTTGCGAGACTCCACCCGTAGCGGTAAATTCTTAGCTGAGAGCCATACTCTCTGGCCGAGGCGCAGGGTGGGCCCGGGACGGCGACGTCTGTTGGCTTGTCGTTGGTACCGCTGTGAGGAACGCAGAAGATTAAGACGGGCCTTCTTCCACATAAGCCGACAGCGTCTGATGAACCTCAAGGCTGAAGGCACTCTGACTTCTGCCTCCTGGTCCGGGAACAATGGAGCAGCATAGCCAAACTGACACTCGTGCGGGACATACCAGTGGAGGAGGAGCACAAGGTGTTGTGCGCGTACTCGGCCCAAACCATAAAGGACGACCATGTGGACGGGTTGTTGGAGACCATACATCTGAGGGTGGTTTCCAGCTCTTGATTCATCCTCTCGGTTTGGCCGTTGGACTCCGGATGGTACCCTGAAGATAGACTGGCAGTGGCCCCTATGAGTTGGCAGAAGGCCTTCCAAAACCTTGAGGCGAACTGGGGACCTCTGTCGGAAACCATATCTTGCGGAATGCCGAAGACTCGGAACACATGGTTAATCACCAACTCAGCCGTTTCCTTGGCAGAAGGTAATTTAGTCAAGGGGACGAACCTGGCCGCCTTAGAAAACCTGTCGATGATGACTATGATAGTAGTATTACCATGGGATAGAGGAAGGCCAGTAATAAAGTGCAATGAGATATGGGACCAGGGTCGGTGGGGAATAGATAAAGGGTGAAGGAGTCCTTGAGGGCGGAGGTGAGAAGATTTTCCCTGGCAGCACACGGGACAGGCCTTGACGAAAGTGGCAACGTCTTCCTTTATGGTGGGCCACCAGAACTTTCGCTGGATGAATTCCAAGGTGCGACCTACGCCCGGGTGACAGGTGAGGCGAGAGGAGTGCCCCCACAGAAGGACCTGGGTCCTCGCTGCCTTGGGAACAAACAACCGATTGGCAGGACCTCCTTTAGGACCCGGTTAGATGGCTTGAGCTCGTTTCACGGTATCCTCAACTTGCCACGAGATTGGAGCCACGATCTTAGCGGCAGGAAGGACAGGCATGTCAGTATCTTCTCGATTGGCAGGAGCGTAGACTCGTGACAAGGTGTCAGGTTTGAGATTCTTCGACCCGGGTCTATAGGTGAGAATAAACTGGAATCGATTGAAGAAATGAGACCATCGAGCTTGTCTGGAGTTCAACCGCTTCGCCTGTTAGATATACTCCAGATTTTTGTGGTCCGTAAGCACTTGAAACGGTTGAGAAGCCCCCTCGAGCCAGTGTCTCCATTCCTTCAATGCCATCTTAACCGCTAGGAGTTCACGATCCCCCACATCGTAGTTCCTCTCGGCCGGGTAAGCCGGTGAGAGAAGAAGGCGCAAGGGTGAAGCCTCTTGTCTTCACCCCTCTGAGACAGGACAGCTCCAACACCAACCTCTGATGCGTCTACCTCCACCACAAAAGATTAATCCGCCGTCGGTAGTGTCAGGATGGGAGCAGAGAGGATGCGCTGCTTGAGTCCTTGGAAGGCCGTCTCAGCTTCTTCTCCCCACAGAAACCTTGCGTTGCCACCCTTGGTTAAAGCTGAGAGAGGGGCTGCCACCAAGCTGAAGTTCTTGATGAACTTGCGGTAAAAGTTAGTGAAGCCCAGGAAACGCTGAACTTCCTTAACGGACTTGGGGGTGGGCCAATCCGCTACCGCCCCTACCTTCCTGGGGTCCATCTGGACTTGACCGGGTTCCACTACAAATCCCAGGAATTGTACTCGGGAGGAATGGAATTCACATTTTTCCGGCTTAACGTACAAATGGCTGTCTAGGAGGCGTTTGAGTACTTGTCTGACATGCTTTGTGTGTTGAAGGGAGCTCGAAAAGATGAGGATGTCATCCAAGTAAACACACACGAAGATGTTAAGCATATCCCTAAGCACATCGTTTATGAACGCTTGAAACACAGCCGGGGCGTTGGTCAGGCCGAAGGGCATCACCAAGTATTCGTAGTGACCAGTAGGCGTGTTGAAAGCGGTCTTCCACTCGTCACCGGGTCTGATCCGCACAAGATGGTATGCGTTCCGCAGGTCAAGCTTAGTGAAGAAAACTGCTTCCTGGAGCAGCTCAAAGGCTGTGGCCATAAGGGGTAGCGGGTAGCGGTTAAGGACGGTTATGGCATTGAGTCCCCGGTAGTCGATGCAAGGACGTAATCCACCGTCTTTTTTGGCCACAAAGAAAAACCCTGCTCCCGCCGGCGAGGTGGATGGACGCATGAGGCCTGCTCCCAGAGCATCCTTGATGTAGGTATCCATAGCAGCTCGTTCGGGAGGAGATAGGGAAAAGATCCGACCCCTGGGGGGGCAGGTGCCCGGAAACAGGTCGATGGGGCAATCGTAAGGTCTATGGGGTGGTAGTCTGGTGGCCCTCTGTTTGCTAAATACCGGTTTGAGGTCATGGTAACACTCGGGAACTCGGGACAGGTCGATGGATTCTAGAGACTCGGGAGGGGAACTCGGGGAACTCGGGAAGATACAAGTGGCGTGGCACGTAGAACCCCACTGCTTGATAGTGCCCACAGACCAGTCGATGTGAGGGTTATGGCTGTGAAGCCAGGGGTATCCAAGGACGAGAGGGAACTTGGAACAGGAGATCAGATGAAAGTTCATCACTTCCTGGTGTTGGTAAACTGAAAGTCGCAAGGGGGTAGTGACACGAATGACAAGTCCAGATCCCAAAGGGCTTCCATCCAACGTAGTAACCCTTATGGGGTCACTTAGAGATTCAGAGGGAACGCCATTCTCCTTCGCCCAGACACCATCCATGAAGTTACCTGCGGCTCCAGAGTCTACCAAGGCTCGAAGGGGAAGCTCGTGGTTGTCCCAGGAAAGGGTAACTGGAATGAGCTGGCGGGAGTTGGATGGATGGGAGGAGGTTATGTTTCCCGTTACAGTCCTGCCAGGCCTGCACGGGAGAGTGCGTTTCCCTGGAGCCCGGGACACATGGAGCGGAAATGGCCCGGTTTGCCGCAATATAGACAGCATCGCTCCCTCATCCGGCGGTCTCTCTCAGCCTGGGAGATGCGTCCAACCTGCATGGGTTCCGGTGGAGCCAGCGAGGATAAAGGTGGAGACTCGGAGCTGGGACCGATAGGAGCTAGGGTGAGAGGTCTACGGTTGAGTTCTCTCTCTCTCAGACGCTGGTCTATGCGCGAGGCCAACTTGATCAGGGACTCGAGGTTGTCCAGTGGTTCCTGAGTGGCCAGTTCATCTTGGATGGTGTCGGAAAGACCCTTCAAAAAGCACACTGTGAGCGCCTCGTCATTCCAGCCACTTGCTGCTGCCACCGTGCGGAACTGGATGGCATAGTCCGTCACGCTGCGCCGGCCTTGGCGGAGAGTCAGGAGCTGTTTGGCTGAGTCAGGGCCGCTGGTAGGACCTTGAAACACTCGCTTGAATTCTTCAGCAAAGGGAGAGCAGCAGGGACTTTGGGCATCCCACACAGCAGTAGCCCAGGCTAGGGCTTTTTCCGACAGCAGGGTGATGATATATGCTATCTTGGACCGGTCGGTGGGAAACGACGAGGGTTGCAGCTCGAAGGAGAGAGAACATTGGGTGAAAAACCCCTTACAAACACTCGGATCACCTGAGAACCGTTGGGGAGGTGGCAGACGAGGTTCAGCCAGGGGGTTAACTGCCACGGGCACTTGAATCTGGTGTACTGGGGCAGAAGCGGTTTCCGGGGAAAGTCGATCAGAAATCTGCTTTATGGAAGTCAGCATCTCCGACAGAAGTTGAGAATGTCTAGCCATTAAGGCCTCTTGCTGAACCAGAGCAGCTTCTAGTGACCAAAACCTGAATAGTCCTGGCCAAAATCTGACAGCTAGGACAAAATGTGACGCCATAGTGAGTAACGTGTTAGCAACATGTGCTAGGACAAAATGTGAAGCCATAGTGTTAGCACCATGGGCAACTACTTTGGTAACACAGGACCTAGACCAGGTTGAATTTGTGTCCCTCGCCTTTGATGCGTCCAATCATGGACATGTAAAGCTGCTGCCAATAGTAGTCAGATATTGTAAGATATATGATGGCAGCACATCTGTGGAAACAAAACTGCTTGATTTTGTTGAATTGAATGGAGAAACAGTAGAGGAAATTGCAGCTGAGGTCCTAGTGGTCATCCAAAAATGTAACCTGAAAAACATTCTCAGTCGACAACAAATACCAACTTTGGAGGACTGAATAGGCTGGGGAGGGTCAATTGCCATATCAAAGTTTAAAATGTTCTGCAGCGGGAGGTGATTGGCTTAGGTTGTCCTGCCCACATCATTCATATCACGGCCAGAACAGCTTTGGATATGATGTTGAGTACCTGCTCACAAAGATCTGTTCATATTTTCACCGTCAGAGTAGAAAGACTGAAGGGCTTTTGTGAGTTTGTTGGCCAGGAGTACCATAACATTTTAGGACACAGCAATGTTCGCTGGCTGTCCATGCTCTCTGCTCTAGAAAGAGTGCTGAAAATGTATGTGCCATTGAAATCCTTTATTATTTCTGAAGACAAATGCCCTGTTGTCCTGCGAACAATGTTCAAAGATCCACTGACTGAACTTTGGCTGGCCTTTGTCAATGGAAACTTGATTGTATTCAGTAACACGATCAAGATGCTTGGAGGCCAGAACCACTGTGCTGTGGAGTCCGCTGCAATTCTGAGAAATGTTGAGGCAAAATTGACTGCAAGACGTGATGACAACTTCATTCCAGTTTTGGTCAGAGGACTTCTGAGAGAGCTAGAGGAAAATGGAGCCATGTCTAAAGAGAGCTTTCTCAAAACATCCCAATCATTCTTCACTATGGCTGTGAACTACTTGCAAGCATGGGGAAAGAACACAGATAATCTAAAAGATTTACATTGTCTTCTTTTTAAAAAGGCAACCTCTGCGTAAAGAGATCCAGAAGGCAGCAGGCACACTGCAGGAAAAATGCCCCAATGTGACCATCAATGAGGATGTATTGTGTGACAAGGTTACTGGCCTGAAAGAGTTCCTAAAGGAGGGATCGCTTGAAGAATGGAAAACATCTGCGACACCGCTTAGTCAGAGATGGAGCACGATGGTTACCCACATCAAAGAGAACGACATCCCACACACTAACCTGGCTAGATTAGCGTCTGGTGTCATGTGCTTACCTGGAAGTAATGCACCAGTCGAGAGAGTGTTCTCCCAAATGAATGATATATGGACAGCAGCAAGAAATAGGTTCACTGTTCCTACCATCAAGTCCATGCTTATTGTGAAGACAAACTTCAACCTCCCCTGCCAGGAGTTCATGGAGAAGCTGGCCAAAGACAGAGCAAACCTTTAGAAAATACATTCTTCTGAGAAATAGACAGATTAAGTATAGTATGTAGTTACCAATCTCATCAGCATCTTATTTCTTTATTATGTTAAGTATTTCACATATACTATTGTCTCTTTTTTCCAAATTTGCTCATTTTCTCTTCTGCTCTTAATCTACCAGGACCACTGAATGGCTGTTCAGATCGGACAGTTCTGTCTCGTCTATAGTGTTTCTGTAGTATAGTTGTTTTCTCTGTCTATCACAGTGTGCCTGTTAGACTAAATACATGAAACCGGAATTGTCCCCCTTTTTTATTTCATAGATAATAACATTGGATATTTGAATTATATATTGACCGCCGAACTGGAAATGTCCCGTTTTCATTTCAGAAATCTGGTCACCTTAGTGTAACATCAATATTGCTTCATGTTCTCTTTTTTATTTATTTTTATACACAACAAAGGCAGAATCTGTCACGACTTCGACCGAGGCAGGCTCTCCTTCCCGTGCGGGTGGCGTTCGGCGGTCGTCGTCACCGGCCTATTAGCTGCCACTGATCTTTTTCTCCCCCTCCCTATGTGGTTATTGGGTTCACCTGTGGTCTATTAGGGTTAATTAGTTGGGCTTATTAGTCAGCCGGCCCGCACGTTTCTTTGTGCGGGATTGTTTGCTTGTAAGTAGTGGTGTTGTTTGTGTGCTACGTGTTTTCTGGACTGTGTTCCTTTTTCCCGTGTCTGGGGTTGGTTATATAGTACACCCAGTGTGTTAATAGGGTGGACTAGATGGTCCGTGTTCATTAAAGAACATTTTGGATTTGGCACCTGCTGTTTCCTGCGTGTTGACTCCACACTCCGACACCCAGGCCTTACAGAATCCACCGAACTTTGGCTTTCCATGTCTGCAATAAACTGGAATGTGAACTGAATGTTTGTTTCGCGTCTCGGTCCATTACATTATTGTTGTTATTTACATTCAAACAAAGTCTTTTAGGTGTATAGGTCTTCGGATTGCCCTACCACACCTTGTGTGGGGAGTGTTGATTACATCAGGAGGTGCTTGACCTGAGATGTTTGGATCTTCTTGCTGAGTTGCAGTGTCCACCTCCTAGGTTATGTTCTGCACCCTGCTGGGAACCCTGATCTGTTCACTGTGATTACTATTATTTGACCATGCTGGTCATTTATGAACATTTGAACATCTTGGCCATGTTCTGTTATAATCTCCACCCGGCACAGCCAGAAGAGGACTGGCCACCCCTCATAGCCTGGTTCCTCTCTAGGTTTCTTCCTAGGTTTTGGCCTTTCTAGGGAGTTTTTCCTAGCCACCGTGCTTCTACACCTGCATTGCTTGCTGTTTGGGGTTTTAGGCTGGGTGTCTGTACAGCACTTTGATATATCAGCTGATGTAAGAAGGGCTATATAAATACATTTGATTTGATTTGCTGGGCGTCAGCTAGTGCTCTGTTTACTGCGTCTGTGCCAGGCTCCTCAACAGTGGGGAAATCCTCTATTTCTCTGCTCTTCCTCAGGTGTCTCCCATTCCTCCTGAAGACTTGTCCCTGTTCTGTCTTCACCTCAAATGACCTTTGCTCCACAGGTCTGACTACTGTGGCCCTCTGCCACCACTGTTTCTGTCCTGTGAGTGGCTGAACTCTCACCCTGTCATCTCGTTGCAGCTCTGTGAGATCCTTAGCAGAGGTGTCGTAGTACTTTGCCTGTCTCTGCTGTCTTTCTTTTAACTTCTCCAGCTGACGGTTTGCCATTGCTGGTCCAAGCAGATTTTCAGTCATTATCAGTAGTGTCTTTGTATGTCTTCCCATTAGGGGCCATTGCAGGGCTGCTGTCTGTTCCTTGTGACGGGGTATTTCTGTGATCCAGGTATGGGTCAGCACCTGCTCTCTTTGCTTTTGCCATTAGTCTTTTGGCTGTTTTCACTGCCGATTCTACTTTCCCATTACTTTGCGGGTATCCTGGAGACAATGTTTTGTGTGGAAAGTCCCAAGCCTTGCTGAAACTTCGGAACTCGTCTGAAGAGTACTGGGGGCCATTGTCTGAGTAAAGGATGTCAGGTATCCCATAGTGTGCAAAGTGTGTCTTCAGTTTTCGAATTACCGTTTGTGTTCTCCAAATGGTCCACTTCCCGGAAGCTGGAGCGATAATCAACTGTGACCATCTCTGTCGTTGAATTGGAACAGGTCGGTCCCTATTTTTTTCCCAAGGGTGCTTTGGTGCTTCGTGTGGCCTCAGCGTCTCTTTCTGCTGCTTCACACCCCATGCAGTGCAGGTGCTGCATTGTTCCATTTATGTTCTCATGCCTGGCCAGTAGACACACTCGCAAGCTCTTCTCAGACGTCCCTCGATTTCTATGTGTGAGGAATGGATTCTCTATATTATCTATGACCTGAGGGCAGTAGGCACAACGACTCGCTCACCTCTGAACATAACTCCATTTTGCACACTCAGCTCATCTCTGTTGTGAAAATACATGGCTACTTCCAAGACTACATGTTATTTCACTTCGTGCCACCCCTGCAGTGTCTGGAGCTCCCGGTCCAGCTCAGTGGCTCTGTGGATGGCCTGAAGACTCTCGCTTGACACATGGAGGTAGTGTATCATATTGATTGATTCCACTTCGACTTCCACAGGGCCTCTGTTTCCTTGTTCTGTGAGGTACGCCCTGCTCAGGGTGTCGGCCAGCACGCATGTTTTCCAGGAACGTATCGGAGACTGACCTCGTAGTTTTGGAGTCTCATGAGCATGCGTTGTAGTCTTTTTGGTGCGCTGAGGAGGGCCTTTGTCTTTTTTTATTTTTTATTTAAATTTTATCCCCTTTTCTCCCCAATTTTCGTGGTATCCAATCGCTAGTAATTACTATCTTGTCTCATCGCTACAACTCCCGTACGGGCTCGGGAGAGACGAAGGTCGAAAGCCATGCGTCCTCCGAAGCACAACCCAACCTAGCCGCACTGCTTCTTTAACACAGCCGCCTCCAACCCGGAAGCCAGCCGCACCAATGTGTCGGAGGAAACACCGTGTACCTGTCCCCCTTGGTTAGCGCGCACTGCGCCCGGCCCTCCACAGGAGTCGCTGGAGCGCGATGAGACAAGGATATCCCTACCGGCCAAACCCACCCTAACCCGGACGACGCTAGCCCAATTGTGCGTCGCCCCACGGACCTCCCGGTCGCGGCCGGCTGCGACAGAGCCTTGGCGCGAACCCAGAGACTCTGGTGGCGCAGTTAGCACTGCGATGCAGTGCCCTAGACCACTGCGCCACCCGTGAGGCGAGGTGGGCCTTTGTCATGATGCTCTCTGGCTTGTGATCTGACTGCACTTCGACAGTTCGTACATATGTGAATTGGTGGAACCTCTCCATGCCAAACACCACTGCAAGCAACTCCTTCTCTATCTGTGCATACCCTTTTTCAGTCTCTGTCAGGGCTCTGCTGGCGTATGCTATTGGTTGTCCTCCCTGTATCAAGGCTGCTCCTAACTCACTCTCTGAAGCATCACATTGTAGTACAAGCTGCACTGTTGGGTTGTAGTATTTCAGCACAGGGGTCTGTGCAATGGTATCCCTGATTTTATTGAAAGGCAGCTCATGTCTCTCTGACCACTCCACAGTGAGTCCTTGTGCGTGATGCTGTCGCAGTGGCTCGCAGAGCTCCGTGGCGTGGCTGCAGAACTTGGCTAGGTAGTTTACCATGCCCAGGAAGCGCTGCAGCCCCTGCACATCTATAGGCCTAGGCATCTGTCTGATGGCTGTCACTTTTCCTGGGTCCACTTTCAACTCCTCTGATGTTAGCAGGTGGCCAATGTAGGGCACTTCCTTCAGCCTGAGCTGCAGCTTCTCCGGGTTCAGCTTGATATTGAGCTCCCTGCATCTGTCTAGAAGCATTCTGAGGTTCTTGTCATGGTCCAGAGTCGCTGCTTCATCATTGGCTCCTTCTCCCACAATCCGGATGTCATCTGCAATGATTTGGACTCTTGGAAGACCTTCCATTGCCTGGTTCAGCTTCCCCTGAAAGATCTCTGGGGCTGGACTGATTTCCATTGGCATGCGCAGCCACCTGTAGCGTCCCATGGGAGTAGAGAACGTGGTGAGATAGCTGGATTCCTCCTCTAGTTCCACATGCCAAAATCCGTTTTTGACATCATAAACAGAGAACAAGCATGCTCTGTTCAGATCTGGCAGGACGTCTTCAATAGTGGGAAGTGGGTAATGGCTCGTCTTGAGCGCCTTGTTGAGAGGTTTTGGAAAAATTACACACTCGTAGTTTTCCAGACGGTTTCTTCACTACGATCAGGCTGCTAGTCCAATCTGTGCTTTTTTCAACTGCTTTTATCCTCCTTCTTTTCTCTAGACCTCCGAGCTCCTCTTTGATAAGAGAGTCTGTGATTACTCCAAAGTTGCAGGTAGCCACGAGTCCTCAATTCAGTGAGATATTTGTCTAAACTCTCATCTTGGCCCTGACTTGGCCCTGCGTTAAATAATTCTCTTAATTGTTTCATTTCTCTTGGGATCACAAAATGCATCCTGTACTGCAATTACTTCATCAACAAAGATATTGTCTTTTGTACTGCCCACACGGAGGGTCTCATAAATCTCTCTGCCTTTTCCCCCAATGAGATAATACAGTATCTTCACTTTGTAGTCATCAGGTTTTTCTCCCATTGTAAGAGCCACATACAAATTGAATTCTTCTTTCCATATTTTCAAGGTCAGTGCTCAACTACAATCATCAAAGTCTATTTTTCCGTGAGGTTTCAGTGCATTTTCCATGGCGATTTATTTGTAGAATGGAATGTTAACTACTCATGAATCTGCTTGTATCCAATAGCCAGTTAGCTTTTAGCATAGACTCACTCACAATAGCCTGTTGACGTTCGGCACGATGACTAGCTTGTAAATGTGGCACTTTTCCAAACTGCCGTCTGAGATATATTCTTCATTTACATTGATGAGATCCAGGTTCTTTTGAGTACCGCTGCCACCATGTTTCAATATTACATTTTTACATTTACATTTTAGTCATTTAGCAGACGCTCTTATCCAGAGCGACTTACAGTAGAGTGCATACATTTTATTACATTTTTTTTTTTACATACTGAGACAAGGATGTCCCTACCGGCCAAACCCTCCCTAACCCGGACAACGCTATGTGGAAAGTCCGAAAATTATGCTCCGTTCAAGGGCCTGCCTATAAATGGGCATGATACATATGAGTATACATGCACATCATACACCTTCCCCTAGCTGTCAAGAGGATGTGAGAGAAGAAATTAAGTGTTTATCTTGGTCTGACGTGGAATATATCCTCTTGGCACGACGAGTCATCCATTTCCTGTTTTCTGGAGAGCGCGCAGATGGACCTGGAATTGCCTTTTGACAAGCCGTCGTTATAGGCGACTAATATCTCCGGCTTTGATTTTATTTGATACATGTCACAATATCATCGTAAAGTATGTTTTTTCAATATAGTTTTATTAGATTTTTGAAATTTATTCGGGACGTTAGGCGTGTTGCGTTGTGTGCCTTTTTTCAGAAAGGAGAGCTTCGCGCCACTTAGCCAGTGTGCTTGCTAATTCAAGAGGGAAAAACGATATTCTAAATCCAAATAACGACTGTTCTGGACAAAGGACCCCTTGTCCAACATTCTGATGGAAGATCACCAAAAGTAAGAAACATTTTATGATGCTATTTCATATATCTGTCGAACTGTATACTAGTAGTTTTGCGCCCCGGTTTTGGCCACTCTCTCGCTATAACATAAGCCTTATGTCGTAATGAAGATATTTTTAGAATTCTAACACTGCGATTGCATTAAGAACTAATGGATCTATCATTTCCTATACAACATGTATTTTTTTGTAATGTTTATGAATAGCTATTTGGTCAGAATAGGTGAGAGTCTAATAGAAATATCCGCACATTCTGGGAAAAGGAAGCTACGTTAGCATAATGGATAACCACTGATTTCAGCTCTAAATATGCACATTTTCAAACAAAACATAAGTGTATGTATAACCTGATGTTATAGGACTGTCATCTGAGGAAGGTTTATGAAGGTTAGTGAAAAATGATATCTTTTGCTGGTTTATTCGCTAACGCTAACGTGCCTATTGCTATCGCTAACGTGCCTTGATGAATGAATGCGGCTGTGTGTAGGCTATTGTAGTAAGCTAATATAATGCTATATTGTGTTTTTGCTGTAAAACACTTAAAAAATCTGAAATATTGGCTGGATTCCCAAGATGCTTGTCTTTCATTTGCTGTTCACGATGCATTTTTCAGAAATGTTTTATGATGAGTATTTAGGTATTCCACGTTGGTCTCTATAATTACTCTGGCTGCTTTGGTGCTATTTTTGACGGTAGCTGTAATGGTAGCTGCAATGTAAAACTGATTTATACCTCAAATATGCACATTTTTCGAACAAAACATAGATTTATTGTGTAACATGTTATAAGACTGTCATCTGATGAAGTTGTTTCTTGGTTAGTTTGGTTGGTTCTTGGTTAGTTAGGTTGGCTTTGTGCATGCTACCTGTGCTGTGAAAAATGTCTGTCCTTCTTTGTATTTGGTGGTGAGCTAACATAAATATACGTGCTGTTTTCGCTGTAAAACATTTAAAAAATCGGACATGTTGACTGGATTCACAAGATGTGTATCTTTCATTTGCTGTATTGGACTTGTTAATGTGTGAAAGTTAAATATTTCAAAAAAATATTTTTTGAATTTCGCGCTCTGCCTTTTCAGTGGAATGTGGGAGGAGTTCCGCTAGCGGAACGCCTCGGCCAGACAGGTTAATGAAGCTGCCATTTTAGGACTTGTGAGACGTCTGTTTCTCAAACTAGACAAACTAATGTACTTGTCCTCTTGCTCAGTTGTGCACCGGGGCCTCCCACTCCTCTTTCTATTCTGGTTAGAGCCAGTTTGCACTGTTCTGTGAAGGGAGTAGTACACAGCGTTGTACGAGATCTTCAGTTTCTTGGCAATTTCTCGCATGGAATAGCCTTCATTTCTCAGAACAAAAATAGACTGACAAGTTTCAGAAGAAAGTTCTTTGTTTCTAGCCATTTTGAGCCTGTAATCGAACCCACAAAGGCTAATGCTCCAGATACTCAACTTGTCTAAAGAAGGCCAATTTCATTGCTTCTTTAATTAGGACAGCAGTTTTACATTTTCAGCTGTGCTAACATAATTGCAAAAGGGTTTTCTAATGATCAATTAGCCTTTTAAAATGATCAACTTGGAGTAGCTAACACAACATGCCATTGGAACACAGGTTGCTGATAATGGGCCTCTGTACGCCTATGTAGATATTCCATAAAAAAATCAGCAGTTTCCAGCTACAATAGTCATTTACAACATTAACAATATCTACACTGTATTTCTGATACATGTTATGTTATTTTAATGGACAAAAAAAAATGTTTTTCTTTCAAAAACAAAGATATTTCTACTTTTGAACAGTAGTGTATATAACATCACATTAAGGTGTGGGACGTTCACTGTATTACAAGGAGCAACAGTAGCTCTATTTCACTCCAGCAGGTAGCATAATCTGTCCATTCACAGTTCACCTGTGGGAACATGGCAGCTATCAACACCCGATAACAGAGAGTTGGCCACTCCTTTCTGAGAGATTGTTCGTGAGGAAATTACCTCTGCCCTCGACTTGCAATTAAAACCGATAAATTAATCTCTTGCACTGCTCACTTCTAAAGTGGATACCTACTCAACTAAAGTGGAACGTTTTGAGACAGTGGCCTATGTGACTCCATGACCTGGAAACATTGCAATATAAGTTGGAAGGGGAAAATCAACCTGCTAAAAAAGAACACCGAATTACTCAAAAATAATCCTGTAAATTCAATGTGCAGGTCACAGGACTTGACACTGGTGTGGAAGTAGGCAACTCAACTTCCTTCATGAGCAATCTTTTTTTATGAACTGTTTGGGTAGGGGAAGCTGATAAGCATTGCAGGGTGGGGGAACGACCAATGGGGGTTCTGGATAGGCAATGACCAATGGGTGGGTTTCCCTTTGGGTCCTGCTTTTTGGTTCACATCCATGGGCTTATTAACACTAAAGATAACAATTACATCCTTAATAATCCTTTTTTTTTTTTAAACAATGGCAACGCTAGCTATTCTCTCTTGGAATTTGAAAGGCCTAGACTGTCCTATTAAACATTCCAGCTGTATTGATATCCTAGCAAGAAACCATGTTGATATAGCAATTCTCCAAGAAACACCCCTGCTCCAAAATGACTCACATAGAATTGAGAACCATTTGTACAAACTGGCT
Organism: Salvelinus fontinalis; assembly: GCF_029448725.1. Lineage (NCBI taxonomy): Eukaryota > Metazoa > Chordata > Actinopteri > Salmoniformes > Salmonidae > Salvelinus > Salvelinus fontinalis. Next base: position 49,542,528 of record NC_074697.1, read on the forward strand.
GCTATTTCTCTCACGATACATGGCCCCATTCATTCTGTCCTTTACACGGATCAGTCGTCCTGGTCCCTTTGCAGAAAAACAGCCCCAAAGCATGATGTTTCCACCCCCATGCTTCACAGTAGGTATGGTATTCTTTTGATGCAACTCAGCATTCTTTGTCCTCCAAACACGACGAGTTGAGATTTTACCAAAAAGTTATATTTTGGTTTCATCTGACCATATGACATTCTCCTGATCTTCTTCTGGATCATACAAAAGCTCTCTAGCAAACTTCAGACGGGCCTGGACATGTACTGGCTTAAGCAGGGGGACACGTCTGGCACTGCAGGATTTGAGTCCCTGGCGGCGTGTTACTGATGAAAGGCTTTGTTACTTTGGTCCCAGCTCTCTGCAGGTCATTCACTAGGTCCCCCGTGTTGTTCTGGGATTTTTGCTCACCGTTCTTGTGATCATTTTGACCCCACGGGGTGAGATCTTGCGTGGAGCCCCAGATCGAGGGAGATTATCAGTGGTCTTGTATGTCTTCCATTTCCTAATAATTGCTCCCACAGTTGATTTCTTCAAACCAAGCTGCTTACCTATTGCAGATTCAGTCTTCCCAGCCTGGTGCAGGTCTACAATTTTGTTTCTGGTGTCCTTTGACAGCTCTTTGGTCTTGGCCATAGTGGAGTTTGGAGTGTGACTGTTTGAGGTTGTGGACAGGTGTCTTTTATACTGATAACAAGTTCAAACAGGTGCCATTAATACAGGTAACGAGTGGAGGACAGAGGAGCCTCTTAAAGAAGAAGTTACAGGTCTGTGAGAGCCAGAAATCTTGCTTGTTTGTAGGTCACCAAATACTCATTTTCCACCATAATTTGCAAATAAATTCATTAAAAATCCTACAATGTGATTTTCTGGATTTTTTTCCCTCATTTTGTCTGTCATAGTTGAAGTGTACCTGTGATGAAAATTACAGGCTTTTCTCATCTTTTTTGCCCCACTGTACTCTCTGATTACAACCTCATCCAGAAGGTGAGGTCAGTACAGGTGCATCACAGCTGGGACCGAGAGACTGTAAAATAGCTTATACCTCAGGGCCATTAGACTGTTAAACAGCCATCGCTAACACAGAGGCTGCTGCCTACATACAGACTTGAAATCATTGGCCGCTCTAACAAATGGATCACTAGTCACTTTAATAATGATGTTCACAGATCTTGCATTACTCATCCCATATGTATAAACTGTATTTTATACCATCTATTGCATCTTGCCTATGCCGCTTGGTCAATATATTTATATATTCTTATTCCATTTCTTTACTTAGATTTGTGTGTATTAGGTAGTTATTGCATTCACACATTAGGTAGTTATTGCGGAATTGTTAGATTACTTGTTAGATATTGCTGCAGTGTCAGAACTAGAAGCACAAGCATTTCGCTACACTCGCAATAACATCAATAACATTCCAGTGAAACTTCTGCTTTTCATCGGCAGGTTTTCTTGTCATGGTCTTTAATTTATAAACACAATTTTTCTCCACACAGATATTATATATGTAATAATCAAGATTTATTGTATAAAAATACTTCTTTGTTTTTAGTATATTGGTTCCGAAATAATATCCTATTGGTGAGCCAACTGGTAAATGCAGAGGTTCTTTAACTCAGTTAAAAGGAATTCTTATCACTTTACAAGGTCTCTGTAACACCTATAGATTTTGCAATTGTTTTAGATGCCATTCCCTCAGGTGTTGCTCTGTTATTCAGGAACGTGTCAAGACCTGACCCTCAGAGCCTACCTTCTATTGACCCTGTTGCCTCATCAGTAGGAAAGATTTGTTTCTCTTTTGTTCCATTCAACAACAGAGCGATACGGACCTTGTTTCAGCAGGATGTTGTATCTATTATACTTTATGCCATTCCTTATTGGAATGGATGAATTGATAATATCTGTTGGAAAAAAGTTTGGATGTTGCCACACACATACCTACTTGTTAACAAAATGAAGGAAGTTTCCTTTAAAATGATTCATAAATATTATCCTGAAGAAGTTTAAGGAAAACATCAACTGAAATTGCTCCTTTTGTAATGACCACCGAGAAACAGTGTTGCAGCTTTTTTGGCATTGTATTCATGTAAGAAAACTGTGGCAAGACATCAGTAGATTTATAATTGAACACTTTTATGAAGGTCTTACACTATTGTGGAGAGATGTACTGCTTGGATTCTTTACCTAAGATAGGAATAAGCTGAAACATTTTTATGTAATTCATTTCATTATTCTTTTGGCCAAATTTCATATACACAAATGTACATTTACAAACATAAAAACACATTTTCTTACCCTACAAAAAGAAATTGAACTGTACTTTAAGACAGTTAAATACTCTACTAACAAAAAAGCTGTTAGAATTGTAAGTTTATGTAAGGTCCTTGTGTAATTGTAATGTGATATTGTACCCCCTAGCTCGATTGTCCATTGTATATATTCTATATATACTTGTGTTCCCTCATGTACTTTCTGTATTGATTTGTTGTTAATAAAACAAATATTTTAAAAAGACAACATGCATAGTAAAGTTTGCTTAACTATATATCTTTGTCTGTCGTGACTACAACCAACACAGAGCATATTGAAACAGCTACTATGCCTCTGTCTAAGGTCTCTCTTTATGTCGTGTTGTGGTGTCTCTTGTCATGTGTGTTTTGTCCTATATTTTATTTTTTTAATCCCAGGGTGCCGTTTGCCTTCTGGTAGGCCGTCATTGTAAATAATGAATTTGTTCTTAACTGACTTGCCTAGTTAAATAAAGCTTAAATAAAAAATATACAACAGAAGTCCCAAAGAATTTCAATACAAGTAAAGACGCATATGAACTGCGTATATCGAAGCGCGACCAAAACTAAACGCATGCGCATATGATGGCCCCAGTCCTTTGACGCCATTTGAAACATCGCAGGACTGTTTTTCTTCAGGTACTTGCTAATGTTGATCAATTAGTTATTGTTTTAATTTGTTGACCGGCACGATACACCATTATTGCTGGATAGCTTTCTGACCAGATGGTATTATTTAATTAGCTAGATCTTGACGTTCAAGTTGTGGTTGCTAACTAGGTAGCAGGTTGGCCTATTATTTGTCGGTGCAGATTTCTTGTTTCGGAACTTACATATTCTCATTGATGCAATAAACACAGACAACATTGATTAATCGGCGAGCCTAAGTACTGAGCTGATTGTCCATAGTGTCTTTCAGACAAATGGATGGCGAAGAGGACGAATTCTTCTCCGGGAACCACTCTGGTAAGAACTGCTTTGAATCCGCGTCTGCGGGGGCTAGCTTGCTAGCTAGGTCCTGTTGGTTTGTTGTTTACTGTACCAGTCTGTTCTTTCGTGTATTTATTATGGATCCCCGCAAGGCAGGTCTTACAGGCCTAGTTTTGTCGCTTCTGGACTACTGGTCAGTTGCCACAAAGAAGAACTTGGGAAAATTACAACTGGCCCAGAACAGGGCAGCACGGCTGGACCTTACATTAATAATACACATGTCAATAACGCGTGGCTTCATTTTTGCTGGGGTCCAGCAATGTAGTGTTGTGGAAGGTTTTTCTTAACTTTTTACTATTTTCTACATTGTATAATAATAGTGAAGACATCATAACTATTAAGTAACACACATGGAATCATGGAGCACCAAAAATATATATTTATATTTTAGATTCTTCAAATAACCACCCTTTGCCTTGATGACAGCTTTGCACACACTTGGCATTCTCTCAACCAGCTTCACCTGGAATGCTTTTCCACCAGTTTTGAAGGACATCCAACAATAGCTGAGCACTTTTTGGCTGCTTTTCCTTCTCTCTGCGGTCCGACTCATCCCTAACCATCTCAATTGGGTTGAGGTTCGGCGATTGCGGAGGCCAGGTCATCTGGTGCAGCACTCCATTACTCCTTGGTAAAATAGCCCTTAAACAGCCTGGAGGTGTATTGGGTCATTTTCCTGTTGAAAAACAAATGATAGTCCCACTAAGTGCAAACCAGATGGGATGGCATATCGCTGCAGAATGCTGTGGTAGCCATGCTGGTTAAGTGTGCCTTGAATTCTAAATAAATCACATAGTGTCACCAGCAAGCACCCTCACACCATAGCACCTCCCCCTCTATATTTTACGGTGGAAAAATACAGATGCGCAGATCAACGCGTCTCACAAAAACACAGCGGTTGGAACCAAAAATCTCACATTTGGACTCCAGACCAAGTGATAAGTTTCCACCAGTCTAATGTAATTTGCTCGTGTTTCTTGGCCCAAACAAGTCTCTTCTTATTGGTGTCCTTTAGTAGTGTGTTCTTGGCAGCAATTTGACCGTGAAGGCCTGCTTCACAGTCTCCTCTGAACAGTTGCTGTTGAGATGTCTGTTACTTGAACTCTGAAGCATTTATTTAGGCTGCAATTTCTGAGGCTGGTAACTCTAATAAACTTATCTTCTGCAACAGAGGTAACTCTGACTCTTCCATTCCTGTGGCGGTCCTCATGAGAGCCAGTTTCATCATAGTGCCTAATGGTTTTTACGACTGCATTTGAAGAAATGTTCAAAGTTCTTGACATTTCCCCGGATTGACTGACCTTCTTGTCTTAAAGTAATGATGGACTGTTGTTTCTCTTTGCTTATTTGAACTGATCTTGCCATAATATGGACATGGTATTTTACTAAGTAGGGCTATCTTCTTTATACAAAAGCATGTAATGATGAAGTCAGTCTCTTTGAGCCATGAGTGATTGACATGCGTATTCTTCATGTTAACTCTGCATGTACATTTAAGGGCCAGCCGTGCTGCCCTGTTCTGGGCCAGTTGTAATTTTCCCAAGTTCCTCTTTGTGGCACTTGACCACACAACTGGGCAGTAGTCCAGGAGCAACAAAACTAGGGCCTGGAGGACCTGCCTTGTTGCTATTGTTGTTAACAAGGCAGCGCAGTGCTTTAGTATGGACAGACCTCTCCCCATCTGAGCTACTGTTGCATCAACATTATTGTTTACATTGTCGTCATGCCCATTGTATATGATACCAATAGTTGTAAACATTCATTCTGGAATGCCCCAAAAATGTGTTGGTTATGTCCCGGTCTTGTAGATGGTGGTGGCACCCCGGTACAGGACGAAAATGCTCCCGGTTCAGATGCGGAAGAGGAGAGGAAGGAGTCGTGCCACTCAGAGGTAAGGGGATTGTCATCTAAGCACGACGTGTTCAACACCAGTCTATTGTGGTGGTCAAGTCCTCTTGATTTCCCTACCATCTTGCACATACAGATTAACATTTAAAAAAATATGTATAATATCCCGGGGCTCTATGCTGACCTTTTCTTACAAGGAAAAATGTAGGTGCACACAAAGACATTTAGGAGCACAATAAAGCTAGAATACTTCATTTTTCTAGGCGCATTGGTGCTCTTGATTTAAAATGTCAGATCGCACAGCAAAATATTTAGGCTCATATGCAAGTAAAATGGTGGCACTGTAGAAACCTGTATCTATCCTAACCTTAGACTTAACTTTTTTGTTATGCAGGATGAGAATAGTCATGGTGAGGGAGCAGCTCAGGCCATGGAGACAAACGGTTTGGCCAGTGGGTCAGACAACGAGGGCCACAAAAGGGAGGACAGTGACTCTGAGGAGGAGGAACCAGTCAAACGCGGCACCTCAGACATAGAGTGCACCCCCCCACCCAAACGCAGAGGCAGCAACTCAGACATAGAGTGCACCTCCCCACCCAAACGCAGAGGCAGCAACTCAGACATAGAGTGCACCTCCCCACCCAAACGCAGAGGCAGCAACTCAGACATAGAGTGCACCTCCCCACCCAAACGCAGAGGCAGCAACTCAGACATAGAGTGCACCTCCCCACCCAAACGCAGAGGCAGCAACTCAGACATAGAGTGCACCTCCCCACCCAAACGCAGAGGCAGCAACTCAGACATAGAGTGCACCTCCCCACCCAAACGCAGAGGCAGCAACTCAGACATAGAGTGCACCTCCCCACCCAAACGCAGAGGCAGCAACTCAGACATAGAGTGCACCTCCCCACCCAAACGCAGAGGCAGCAACTCAGACATAGAGTGCACCTCCCCACCCAAACGCAGAGGCAGCAACTCAGACATAGAGTGCACCTCCCCACCCAAACGCAGAGGCAGCAACTCAGACATAGAGTGCACCTCCCCACCCAAACGCAGAGGCAGCAACTCAGACATAGAGTGCACCTCCCCACCCAAACGCAGAGGCAGCAACTCAGACATTGAGGGTCCCCCAGTCAAACACAGAGGCTGCACCTCTGACATGGAGGAGAAAGAAACCAAGCAGGCTGCAGCCGGGAGCGACTCTGAGAACGAGGATCAGCCCCCGTCTCCAGCCCGGAGCAGACACTCGAATGCACGCAGTGATTCTGAGACGGAGGTGCCCGAAAACAAAGCACAGATCGAATCTGATGGAAAGGAGGAGTGCGGTGATAAGAAGGGGAAGTGGAAGGCTGTAATGCATTCTGACAGTGAGGATGAGGTGGAGGCTCGGTCAGTGAAAGCAGCTGCAGGCAGTGGCCAGGAGAAGGATAGTCCCGCAAAACAGGTGGTGGACGATAGTGAGGATGACGACGCAATGCCAAGTAGGTGCCATCTACATCAGAGTATTGGGATGGGGGAAAACAGTTGACTCCTGATAAGTACACAATCAATCGACTGATCCCTATTCGAATATATTTTCTATTCACTTTCTCCAGATATCGGCATGCTTTGGATTAGTACACACATTCATACTACAACAGTTCCAAGTTATGGCACTGTATCAAGTAGGGGTGTGACATTAAATACAATTCAGAAAAAATCCCTAACCTAAAAAAAGAAAAAGGTTTTGCAAAATTCAAATCACAGTGCGGTTATCACTAAACTACCACTAACAGGTCCCGATCATCAGAAAGGGGGAAATTAAACATACCCAACACAACAATAATTTAATGTTAGTAGGAGGAGATATGCATCTTTCAAATTATTAACATTTTAGTAATTTAGCAGACGCTCTTATCAAGAGCGACTTACAGTAGTGAGTTCATACATTTTTCATACTGGTCCTCCGTGGTAATCAAACCCCCATCCCTGGCAGTGCAAGTGCCATGCTGCACCAACTGAGCCATCCCAGACTGCCGCAGTTATAAAGCGTTCTGCATGTCATTGTCATTCACAGTTGGGAAAATGGCCGTCGAGTGAGACAGGGAAGCGACTGCAACAAAGTCTTGTATGGCAATACTTTGAAAAGTTAAATGAGGAAGTTGTGTAATGCGAACTTTGAGGTGGAATTGAGCTATAGTGGCAGTACAGGTGTCAGGTGCAATGCTGAAGGGAGGCACTGTGAGACCCAACCTGTTGCTTGCAGCAGTGCGATTAGGGACGGCGTGAGAAAATCACAGTGCTGATTACAGAAACGATTGCAGTTGATATGCAGCCATTGTCAATGGTAGAGGATGTCGGCTTCAATGTTGCCTTAACCTCTCTGGGATATTCGGGACGGTAGCGTCCCACCTCGCCAACAGCCAGTGAAATTGCAGGGCGCCAAATTCAAAACAACAGAAATCCCATAATTAAAATTCCTCAAACATACAAGTATTTTACACCATTTTTAAAGATAAACTTGTTGTAAATCCAGCCACAGTGTCTGATTTTCAAAAAGGCTTTACAACGAAAGCACACCAAACGATTGTTAGGTCAGCACCTAGTCATAGAAAAACACAGCCATTTTTCCAGCCAAAGAGAGGAGTCACAAAAAGCAGAAATAGAGAAAATTAATCCCTAACCTTTGATCTTCATCAGATGACACTCATAGGACTTCATGTTACACAATACATGTATGTTTTGTTTGATGAAGTTCATATTTATATCTATAATCTGTTTACATTGGCGCGTTATGTTCAGTAGTTCCAAAACATCCAGTGATTTTGCAGCGAGCCCCATCAATTTACAGAAATACTCATAATAAACATTGCTAAAAGATACAAGTGTTATGCATGGAATTTTAGATTCTTAATGCAATCGCTGTGTCAGATTTAAAAAACTTTATGGAATAAGCACACCATGCAATAATCTGAGTACAGCGCTCAGGCACCAAAACAAGCCATACAGATACCGCCATGTTGTGGAGTCAACAGAAGTCAGAAATAGCATTATAAATATTCACTTACCTTTGATGATCTTCATCAGAATGTACTCCCAGGAATCCCAGTTCAACAATAAATGTTTGTTTTGTTTGATAAGTTCCATAATTTATGTCCAAATACCTCCTTTCTGTTCGCGCGTTTAGTACACAAATCCAAACTCAAGAGGCGCGGGCAAGTCCAGGCAAAAGTTCTGACAAAGTCCTATTACAGTTCGTAGAAACATGTCAAACGAAGTATAGAATCAATCTTTAGGATGTTTTTATCATAAATCTTCAATAATGTTTCAAACGGAGAATTCCTTTGTCTGTAGAAGTGCAATGGAACGCAGCTAACACTCACGGGAGCGCGCGAGACAGCTCATGGCACTCTGCCAGACCCCTGACTCAAAGAGCCCTCATTCCCACCTCCTTCACAGTAGAAGCCTCAAACAAGGTTCTAAAGACTGTTGCCATCTAGTGGAAGCCTTAGGAAGTGCAATATGACCCCATAGACAATGTATATTCGATAGGCAATGACTTGAAAAACTACAAACCTCAGATTTCCCACTTCCTGGTGGTTGGATTTTTTCTCAGGTTTTTGCCTGCCATATGAGTTCTGTTACACTCACAGGCATCATTCAAACAGTTTTAGAAACTGAGTGTTTTCTATCCAAATCTACTAATTATATGAATATTCTAGCTTTTAGGCCTGAGTAGCAGGCAGTTTACTCTGGGCACCTTTTTATCCAAGCCACTCAATACTGCCCCCCAGTCCCAAAGAAGTTAATGGCATGTATAGAGCCAGACTACAAGATGCCAAACCGTGAACGCCTGGATGTAGAAATTCTACAATGATTGCTCTGTAAGTACAAAGTGCAAGCTCTCAAACACCAGATTGTTGGAAGTTTATGAACATGCTGACACACATCACTGCAACGAGCTATCACATTGAGAAGTGAGAACAGGCACACAGCAGAGAATTGTTGCTGAGTGGGTGGGTGGCAGCAGTAAGGTGAGCGCCGTCTGGTAGGGTTTCCACTAGATCGCAAGCCACAAACTCATAATTTTCTATATCGTAAAAATGCATGTAAAGAAATGCACATTTTGGTCTTAATTTAAGGTTAGGGTTAGGCATAAAGTTGGCAGTGTGGTTAAGTTTAGGTTTAAAATCACATTTTAAAGATGCACTATGCAGAAATCGCTCTGCCAATAATTTGAATAGTTCGCCTAATTTCAGTTTGTGGCAAAACAAGCAGTTTTTTATAGTGTAGAGAATCATCGTACCATCCAAACCACTGTGAAATATATTTTCCATTACCAATAATCTTGTATTTTCAGCTGTTTTGAAGCTGGTGTACAAAACCGAAGGTAAAAGTTGCAAAAACAAAACTTAAGCATGGGAAGCATCGAAATAGCGCACACAGGACGAATATACTGCTTCTTAGACTTGCTTCCGATGAGAATTACATATCTATAACTCACATTTCTATGTGAAATTTGTTTGGGTCGCACAGAAAGTTATACATTGCAGCTTTAAGAAGAGAAGTTGTATAAATAGGTGGGGTTTATGACTCTGTGGCTGTGGTAACTAGTGACGACCGTCTGGTCGGACTGGATTGCGGTAGATTGAACTCCATTGCCCCTTAGTGGTCATACGGAGGACCATATCTGAATTGTGAAGTCACATAATTTTATTATTTTTCTTATCGTTTAACGATAATTAAATGGCAGTTTAAACGTTAACCACATTTTTTACATTTGTCACATGCATCGATCCCCGGTTCAATTCTAGATCACCTGTACTCCACACACAGAGACGCGTACAAAGCTCGCCCTCCATTTTGGTAAATCCGACCACAATTCTATCCTGATTACTGCTTACAAGCAAAAATTAATGCAGGAAGCACCAGTGACTCTGTCTCTAAAAAAGTGGTCAGATGAAGCCGATGCTAAACTACAGGACTGTTTTGCTAGCACAGACTGGAACATGTTCTGGGATTCTTCCGATGGCATTGAGGAGTACACCTCATCAGTCACTGGCTTTATCAATAAGTGCATCGAGGACGTCGCCCCAAAGTGACTGTACGTACATACCCTAACCAGAAGCCATGAATTACAGGCAACATTCGCACTGAGCTAAAGGGTAGAGCTGCCGCTTTCATGGTGCGGGACTCTAACCCGGACACTTATAAGAAATCCTGATCCTGTTTATGTTGCCTGTCAGTGTTTATTAGCCTACTGATTCCGTGAGCACCGAGCTTCACAACGACATGTCAAGTAAACAATTTCACTAATTTGGCTGTTTTTAATCTTTGCTTTGCTGTAACTGGAGGCTTTACACTTTTTTTTGTTAGTTATTTAGGTTTGTTTACACTGCTCCAAATATTTATAATAACAAAAATGCACCTTTTTCTTGATCTCCTTATATTACTATTATTAAGTAATGTCATTTATCAGTAGTAGGCTTAGTATAGAAGCCTTGTATAACCTTAATGGAGCTGTAGGCCTAAGAGCACATCCTGTTTCGTCTTAATACTATAACTTGCTTAGATTTCAGTCGGTCATTTATTTGTTAATGTCTTCACACAGCATACGAGTCATTCATGATTTGAAATACAATCAAGCCTTTTAGTTTTTAAATCAAATAAAGCATGCCTTGAATAATTTTCTTAAACAATAAATAAACCGTTCCATTTCGGAAATTGCATTCACCAATGAATGCGACTGTTTTAGGTCTTTGCTGTAACAAAGGATACATTTCTTTTAAAAACGGACTCTGGTACACTCATTTATTTAGTGTTTACATTGTTCCAAATTGGTCAGAAAAATGATATTGTCATCTATACCGCACCTGTTTGGCGCACACAATATGCACGCAGCGCTTGCTCCTTACCATCTTTTTCTCGATCTCCAGTATTTTCCACAACTAATCACATTTATTCCACACATCTGCCTTTACCTCCTGAGCAACCAGTAAACATTCCCCCCTTTTCAAGTTTATTTGTCACGTCCTCTGCATCCATTTTGCTGTCACGTGTTCAGAGTTTGTTATAAACAATTTATTGATGTGATTATATGTTATAGGTCAGGCCCTATTCGGATGGGATTAGTTTTACTGTGGGAAGTTGGGTAATTATGTACACAAACGCCACATCTGTAATTTTAGTCGTGTCCGACTCTGCCATGTCAGTCATTTTTTTACATGGCAGCAGAGTAACAATTTCAGCCAGAATAACTTTTTGGGCGAACTCCTAGTCCCGTGCGAATCGACATCCCTGTGTTTTGAGAGCGATGTCTGAGTTTGCCAAGTGTTGGTCGCGGTTTGTGCAAGAAGAAACAATAACTGATTCGATAAATGGAACTAAGTGCTACGCATAGGCTACATGTAGGCCATTCATATATAGCTTATCAACTTTCACAGTGAATGCTTTTGTTTGTTTTGTGCGTATAAATCTAATATTGCCAAATGCGCCAGTAAAAAATACTTACGCCTATTTAATGCAACCCTTGCTGTTAATAGATCGCAAAGCAGCATACAACTGACCTAAACGTTTGGAAATGAGTAAACTTCATCCATAGCCTTAGCTCACATCTGAAGGCTGGGTTGCATTTAGGACCTACTGTGGTACTGTGTCAATTTTTTTGATGCCATAGCCAGTATACATACACTTCCTCAAAATAGTCTGAATGAATCTAAGATGACTCAAGAAATGTCATACTTTATGTTTTTGCAGAGGAGATCTTAGTTGTGCAATTTTATATCTAAGATGTTTGTTTGCAGTATTTCTCAATAAAAAAATGTGCATGAAAACAAGTCCTCTTGTTCGAATGACAACAGACTTTATTGAATAATCCATACTGTTGACCAATCACCGACGAAGGGGCGTAGACTTCGGCTATCGACTTTGGCTTGCCTCTTTTTTTTGTGTGCGCCGAACAGCCGGAAAAAAAACTTACTGAAGTCCAAATTGAACAAACATTTTTCATTTTGGGGACTGGTGAAATGTCCTGAAAGATTAGTGGAATCTGTGTGGGTAGCTGGACAGGTAGGATGACTGACAGTGAAGGTGAACAGGTGGTCACGTCAGGTGACAGAAGAATGGATGAGACTGAGGCAGGAATTCCTTTAACCATAAAGTGGTATATTTACTGAGTAGTCTGTGGATTCATGGACGCACAGAACTTCTCAAGCAGACGGAGTTAAGGAAGAGAAAGCAGCGAGATCAGGCGATGCCGTTTTCCTCCTTTTATGTGGATGAGATCTGTCGGTCATTGCCACCTGACCTAATTAAAGCGCACTGGCCCAGCTGAGTAAGTGGCCATGAATTAAAGGATTATTCCACCAACTCCATGGGCCTTTTCTACATGTCCCTTTAAATTATTATATATTTTTTTAAATCCTCGTTTTACTATCCTTGTGAGGACTTTTGGAACCCAAAAGGATAGTGAAGTTAGACCACACAGAATTCAGCTCGGACAGACACAGCTCAGAGAGGTCCAACCCATGTACTCTATCAGCAGCATATTTGAATTTAGAATGGAAAATGAATGTGTTTATGCAACAAATGTTAGGGCATTGAATCGAACTAAAATGTATCGTTACTTTTCTAAGTGAAAGATGCACATCCCTGCATTGTATCTATTAGGTCTCTAACTCCATCTGTTGGTTTCTTAATGTGATTTTGTTGAATGTGTGTGTGCCGTTACAGTGAAGAGGAAGAAAGCCATCCTGTCAGACAGTGAAGATGAGGAGGAGAAGGCTGACGAACCAGGTAAAATGACAGACCGGCAGCTGGGCCAGCGTAATTGGGTGGCTCTGCTCAAAAGTAATGTACTGTATGGGGAACAGGGTGCCATTTAAGATGCACACCTTATCTTGAAGTCTATGACGGTTAAGCTAGTGTGTGGAGATTAAGGCTGTATCTTAAATTACTCCATAGTGTACACTACACTGTGGTGTGTTAGGTCTAATGTATTTTTTTTATTGAGCTGCTCTGTTGGCCAGGTCTCCCTTGTAAAAGAGGTCTTCTGACCTCAATCGGACTTCCTAGATAAATAGTTTTGGTCAGAGCCGTGGGGCTCTATGATCATAATGACGGTGACTCCTCTTCCTCAGCGTCGAAGAAGAGCCGCACTGTGTCTGACGACGAGAACTCTGACAGTAACGCAGGCTCAGAAGCGCCCGACAAAACCATGGCCAAACTGCGGGAGCTGGGCTCAGAAAGCGAAGATGAGGATGATGGACAGAAGGCGGCAGGAGGGAAGAAGGACGAAAAAACACTGTTTGGTAGCGACAGCGAATCAGGTGACGAAGAAGAGTAAGTATTCCGATCCCTTCTCACACACTCGCACTCCGTTTTTAGTTAGAGTTTTGAATTTCCTTATGTAAATGACAATTTGCTTTTTACTAACTTTGTCATTCTTTCTGTAATGATAGCATTATACAAGGTATTATTGTTATTTTTATTCTTTATCTTGACATAAATAAAATTATATTGGATTTTTCACATGCTTTGTTAAGAACAGGTGAAATGCTTACTTTACTGGTCATTTTCCAACAATGTAGAGTTAAAGATGGATTACAAAAAATTATATTAAAATAGTGACACAAGGAATAAATACACAGTGAGTAAAAATAACGGAGTACCAGTACCGAGTCGCTGTGCTGGCGTATGATAATTATTATTATACCTTTATTTCAATAAGGAACACAGACTGAGACCAATGTCTCTTTTACAGCTGGGCCCTGCGTATACAGTTTAGGTACAATGATTAAGAAATTATATTAGACAAACAAAGCGATCACAGATAACATAAGAAAATACAGTAGCAGATTGTTAGCTACACACAGGTTATTCCCCTAATAGCACAAGAAGTTGCATTACCTGAATCAGTTGCCAGCAATACAAAAATAAAAATCCTCCAATAATTGTTTAAAATGGGCAAGGGGGACAAGTCTCAAGTTTAAGTTGAGTCTCCAGGCTATTCCATAAGCAAGGAGTGTAACAGGAAAAGGCAGCCATACCCAACTCTGAGGAAATCGCATGGGCCTCAAATGTAATCCTTGCTTGAGACCTGGTTTTATGAATTATAGTTATAATGTTGATGAGTGATGATAAATAAGAAGGTAGTTTATTCAGAAGTGCTTTATAGACAAACACGAGAGCATGTTGTTCTCGTCTCACGGACAGCGAAGTCCAACCCACATTTTGATATAAAACACAGTGGTGAGTTCTGTAGCTAGCACCCGTAATACACCTAAGTGCGCAGTGATAAGTAGCATCCAGTGATTTAAGTGTTGATGCTGTAGCATGCATGTAGATAATATCCCCATAATCTATAACGGAAGTAGCTTAAGTAGCTTGCACAATTTGTTTTCCATTTGGAGAGGACAAACATGTTCCAAGAAGCCTGGCTTGATTTTTAGCCGTTTACAAAGTTCGTCAACATGCATTTTAAAAGACAGTGTATCATCCAACCATATCCCCAAGTATTTATATGCAGAGACCTGATTTAATTCGAGAGCCATCTAAGCTTGTAAGTGCAAGTGGATTTTCAACCAACTTTTTGAACCTATTCCAAATCATAAAATGTGTTTTCTTTGCATTTAAAACAAGTTTCAGCTGTATAAAAGACCCCTGTAATATCTTAAAATCTGTCTCCAATTGTGATAATGCTTGTTCAGCTGTTGAAGCGATAGAGTACATGAGTGTCATCAGCATAGAAATGAATTTTACACTTATCACCGATATTGTTTATGTAGAGCGTGAACAGTAATGGACCAAGTATAGAACCTTGTGGGACCCCTTTAACCAACTCCAATGGCTCCGACTGGATGCCGTCGACTCTAACAGCCGGACTTCTATCCTTTAGATAGTCATGAAACCAACGACAGGCTTCCGATCCCAGTCCTATTAACGACAGCTTACCCAAAAGTATCGCATGGTCTGCAATACATGCAATACATATGTACTGAAAGGATGCGTATGTATTCTAGACTGTATGGTTGGTTCTGATTGTAGGGTGCCTATGCTCTCTCTCATATAGGAAAATGATTGCTGACATTTTTGGTGACTCAGGTGATGAAGAGGGGGAAGAGTTTACGGTGAGTTTTTAAAAATTAACTTTACAAATCAAATTTCAAAAGTTTGGACACATACTCATTCCATGGTTTTTCTTTATTTGTACTATTTTCGCCTCTCCCGAGTCCGTACGGGAGTTGCAGCGATGGGACAAGACTGTGTAACTACTAATTTGGATATCACGAAATTGGGTAGAAAATGGGGTATAAATAAATAAACAGCCTTGATGGCCTTAATGTGGTTTTCAGTCTCTCAGTCCCATGCTTTGATGCACCTGTACTGACCTGTACTGACCTTATAGCGGTGTCCACAGGCCGTGGCTCGGATGGTTGATGTACTTAATGATCTTTTTGGCGTTCATGTGACATTGGGTGCTGTAGGTGTCTTGGAGGGCAGGTAGTTTGCCCCCGGTGATGCGTTGGGCAGACTGCACCACCCTCTGGAGAGCCCTGCAGTTGCGGGTGGTGCAGTTCCTGTACCAGGTGGTGATACAGCCCGACTGGATGCTCTCAATTGTGCATCTGTAGAAGTTTGTGAGGGTTTTAGTGCTGAAGCCACATGTCTTCAGCCTCCTGAGGTTGAAGAGGCGCTGTTGCGGTGTCTTCACCACACTATGTGTGGGTGGACCATTTCAGATCGTCGGTGATGTATACGCCGAGGAACTTGACGCTTTCCACCTTCTCTACTGCGGTCCCGTCGATGTGGATAGGTGCGTGCTCCCTCTGCTGTTTCCTGAAGTCCACGATCAGCTCCTTTGTTTTGTTGTGAGAGGTTATTTTCCTGGCACCACTCTCCCAGAGCCCTCACCTCAACCCTGTAGGCTGTTTTATTGTTGGTAATCAGTCCTACTACTGTTGTGTCGTCTGCAAGCTTGATGATTTGAGTTGGAGGCATGCGTGGCCATGCAGTCGTGTGTGTGAACAGGGAATACAGGAGGGTGCTGAGCACACACCCTTGTGGAGCCCCTGTGTTGAGGATCAGCGAAGTGGAGGTGTTTCCTACCTTCACCACCTGGGGGCGGTCCATCAGGAAGTCCAGGACCCTGTTGCACAATTTTATTCGACACATGCTTCGTAAACAAAAGTTAAATGCTTACTCACTTCCCAACAATGCAGAGAGAAAGAAAAAAGAGAAATAATCTAAACGTAATAACACACAATTATAAATACACAGTGAGTAACGATAACTTGGTGTACCAGTGATGTTGTTAGACATCACCAACATCACCCAAACATAATGCTTTGTATTCAGGGCAAAAAGTTTATTTCTTTGCCATATTTTTTCCAGTATCACTTTAGTTCCTTATTGCAAACAAGTTTTGAATATTTGTGTTCTGTACAGACTTCCTTTTCACTCTGTCATTTAGGTTAGTATTGTGGAGTAACTGCAATGTTGATCCATCCTCAGTTTTCTCCTACCACAGCCATTAAGCTATGTAACTGTTGTAGCCTGTGGTCTCATGGTGAAATCACTGAGCCTTTTTCTTTCTCTCCGGCAACTGAGTTAGGAAGGACGCCTGTATCTTTGTAGTGACTGGGTGTATTGATACACCATCCAAAGCTTAATTAATAACTTCCTCATACTGAAAGGGAAATTCAGTGTCTGCTTTTTTTTTCTTTTCACATCTACCAATAGGTGCACTTCTTCTTTGCGAGACATTGTAAAACATCCATGGTCTTTGCTTGGAATTCCCTACTCGACTGAAGGAACTTACAATTATCTGTATATGGGGTACTCATAAAAAATTGTTAACCACTGTTATTGCACACAGAATAAGTTCATGCAACTTATGTGACTTGTTAAGCAAATTCTTACTCCTGAACGTATGTAGGCTTGCCATAACAAAGCGGTTGAATACTTAGTGATTCAAGGCATTTCAACTTTAACATTTATTTTTGATTATTTTATTGTTTATTTCTAAAAAACTAAATTACACTCAGACTTTGACGGGTATTGTGTGTAGATCAGTTGCACAAAATCTCGATGTAATCAATTTTCAATTCACGCTGTAACACAACAAAATGTGGGGGAAAATAGTCTTGGTGTGTGAATACTTTATGAAGGCACTGTATGTACATATAACTAGGAATAAAGTGACTAGGCCACAGGATAGATAATAAACAGTAGCAGCAGTCTATGTGATCAGTCCCCCAAAAGGTTTGTGCAAAAAGGGTCAATGCAGATGGTCTGGGTAGGTATTTGGTTAACTATTTAGTCTCATGGCTTGGGGGTAGAAGCTATTCAGGGTCCTGTTTGTTCTAGCATCGGTACCGCATGCCCTGCGGTAGCACAGAGGAACAGTCTATGACTTGGGTGGCTAAAGTTTGTACATTTTTAGAACCTTTCTTTGACACCGCCTGGTGTAGATGTACTGGGCCGTATGCACAACAGAGGGTAGCTACTTGCGGGACAGATGCCAAGCAGTATGTTGTCTTGTTGTTCTGCCTCCTCTCCTAGCATTCTGTCACCATTGGTCCCGCTAGCAATCCTACCCCTGCACTTTTTACAGATCTTAAACTACTGGACAAGTGAAAGCTAGCCATAAAGCATATTTAGCCAATAACTTGTATTATTCAGAAAAATAAAATACTGTCAAAAATGAGAAAAATACTGTGAAATAGTTTTTTGACTATATCCAGTCCTTTCAGATCTGTGAACATCAAGGGTCTCAATCACAGATTATGCTTGTCCTGGACTAAAACACATTCTTAATGGAGAATCTCCATTGAAAGGGCTTTTAGTCCAGGATTAGACTTAATCTGTCTGGGAAACTGACCCCAAATGTTTAGGGACTCTTGGGAATTGTCCAGACACCGAAACTATACCTTATCTTTGATTCCCGATCCCAACGACTGATGTTTCTGCACCAATAGGGTTTCAATCAGGAGGATCTGGAGGGGGATAAGAACCAATCACAGGCCTCGGCAAAGAAAGCAATGGCAGACGACTCGGACTCTGATGAGGGCGTGGACAGGGGTGGTGGCCAAGAGTGAGTATCTCATGAAGTCTTTGTCAACATTTTCAATCAATCGATTTCCTCTTGCCACTATACTTTCATTCTATAGAGGCGTGGCTAACTGGCTGACTGTCTCTATTCAGCACCAGCTTCATGTCAGACTTTGACGTGATGCTGGCTCGTAAGAAGGCCCAGAGCGGGAAGCGACGACGCAACCGCGACGGGGGAACGTTCATAAGTGACGCTGACGACGTGGTCAGCGCCATGATCGCCAAGATGACAGAGGCTGCAGAGGTGATGTTCAGGCCCCGAACTGTGTGTGTGTTCTGTCATAGCTCTTCGACGCAGATGCGGGTGTACCATTCTAACTGTGTGATTTACAGGAGGACAGAACACTGAACGCTCAGAAGAAGCCAGCCTTAAAGAAGCTGACCCTCCTCCCCACTGTAGTTATGCACCTGAAAAAGTGAGTCCATCCATGGCTCTCGATACTACCACAAGCCTTAGTCTATATTCGTTGACTTTACAAAACATTAGGAACTTTCCATGACAGAATGACCAGGTGAAAGCTGTGGTCTCGTATTGATGTCACTTGTTAAATCCACTGCAATCGGTGTAGATGAAGGGGAGGAGACCGGTTAAAGATGGATTTTTAAGTCTTGAGACAATTGAGACATGGATTGTGTATGTGTGCCATTGAGGGTGAATTGGCAAGATCAAATATTTAAGTGCCTTGGAACGGGGTATCGTAGTAGGTTCCAGCCTCCTAAGGCTGTTCTGAAGGAGGCCTTTAGTGTCTTTTTTATTTTTGAGTGTTAACTATAAACTGGATGTCCTCTGTAGCCTTGTCTACAAGGCTTGCTGCCACCAAATGCGCCTTGGTTTGGGTGTTGTACAGGCCAACTTTGAATTCTGCATGACAAGCCAGGGGTTATGCGTTTGCTTGTTGTTGAACTGCAAATTACACCTGCTCTGAGCACTTCGTCGGTGGATGCACTGTACCCCCTCCCCCCAGCTCCCCGTCTTCCTCATGCTGAGTCTGACACGCTAGTAGGCCTACGGTGGGGGTGCCGGTGGTGATGCTGAACTGGTGGGATTAGCAGCGCTGCTAGCTAAGAGGCATTGCCATCAGGAACAGTTTGCCTCTCACTCCTCTCCTCCGCACTGACCGATCTCTGGCTCGTTCTGGGTTTAATTCACCATCTTTCTCTGGATTTTCGGACTTGGAAAATGTCATCAACCTTGATTGCCTTTTCTTATCAATTTTTATTTATTTGGCTTTCCCACATTTCAAATTCAGTAGGGAGACGACTGGCCTAGACGACGTGACGTGATTTACGTAGGGACCTCGTCACCAGCTGATCACCACTACCAAGACCTGTGTCAGGATCAGTTACTTCCAACACTGGCCCTCCCCATAACCTCTATGTACAAATAATAGCGCAGGTCTGGAATCAATGTGGCAGGATTGGATGCTTACACAGAAGGATCACCCCTTATTTACTTGATGGTCTTTCTGGGGGGCAGGGGAAGTGATTTTAACCCTGATCGCTTTTATTAGAATGTCTACAGTGCAAACAGTGAAACAATTAATAAATCATGCTGCGAGAGGTACCGGATCGGGAAAATACGCGTCGGAACAAACAAAGTCCAATCTGAGCGGTGCCGGATCCTGTTCCGGCAGGATCCAGCTCAAATGAAGCACCAGCTATATGTTTTGATTTGTAATACATTGTAAGGCTGCTTTGTTTTTTTGCGTAGGCTGTACACACTTCATCAGTCTCTCACTCACAATTTGACAAGCGCTTGATAATGCCTCGAATTTCACGGCTGCATCCCCTTTGTGGCCGTAATGCAGCCTAAAAAAAATCCATGCCTTTTGCGGCCAGCGGCCGTTGTGCCCTTGGCCTGGAGTGCTGCGTTGGGCCCTTCTCACTGAGCGCTATGCGTTCCTAAGCACCTCTTACTCAGATGGCTTTCCATCGAGTGATCGGGTCTTTCTCACAGGCTACAAGTGAAGAGACACATCGGGGACGCAACTACGCGCATCCTTATGCAATTCCGAGATGCATATGGAAGACTGTCCAAATTTTTACTTTTTGTCAGCCAACAAGATGAGTAGGCCTAAAAGAATAGCAAAAGCACTAGCCTATGTCAATCTAAATAACCCCCATAATACAGAAGTTGACCTATTCTGTGCGATAAATAAATATTCCAAACATAGTCTGGGACAGTTGTGGGATACAATAGATCCCAAATTAATACAACTCCACTAGCATCAAAAAAAACTTTTTTACGCAATGTGGCTGACGCAACAAATCAGAACATTTAGCTTAAAATGTTGATAAACTGAGGCTATTTCTTCACATTAAAGCAGAGCAATGTGCACATGGCAGTAGGCTATAAGAGTGAATGTTCCATTACCCGAAAACACCATTATCAAAGGTGACCGCAAATGTGATTATACATGTAATGCTTTTATTATAACGGCGCATTTTTTATGGTAAATTCTAACCCAAACTTGAAACTCACATGTTGCTTAATTGTGCCAGTTAAGCTCTAAACACCTTGTAAAGCAGATTAATGTGCTTAATTTTAAGAAGTTACTTGGTCACTTTAGATACAAACCTTATCAAAACATATAGGCCTATGGGCTAGGCTACATGAGGTGTGCGACTATGATTCGAAAAGCATTGTTTCTTATGCTGGGCATCATTCACAAGTGATAGTTTAATAGGCTAATATTGTCACCTATTGTTGATTTAATCTTGTCATTTCACACATACATAATTTTGTATATGCAATTTATTTTGATTTAGAATGGATACTTATCGTGCACCTGTCTCAAAACGGGCAGCAGGATAAAATGCATGTAATCTATGCACTTAAATAGCAAATGGAGGATGCTTTTCCGGTGGTTAATTTTCATGCCAGCCAGGTAGGCTTTACTCCTGTTGTGAAGATAAACAATGTGCTTAGTATTAGGAAAGTTGAGAGAAATATAGTAGGCCTAGGCTATAGAAGGCTTAGGGGATCCTCTTTTTAGTAGAGGCCATCAATCTGTTTTCTCACGTAACTGCATAGCCTATTGAATTGTTGCGCAAAATGAGCTCATGGGCTCTCATGGGTTCTCAAGTGTTTGATTAGATTTTCGAACACATTTGCATTGATGTCAGTGATTAGAGGGACAACGGAGTGCCGAGTACCAGGCAGTTAGCATGTTTGGTAGACTGCTAATGACCATCAGCAGCATCAGAGCTTGGAGAAGCCTAATTACCGTGACAAAACGGTCACATGGAATTTGACTCAATTTCTCAAGGTTTAAAAATGATTCTTTAACTTGTCTCCTCCCCTTTGTCTACACTGATTTGGAGTGGATTTAACTTCTACTTGCTCACAATCCCGGATCCAGGAGCACCCTCATCAGTAAAAAAGCTGACTAGCATAGCCTAGCATAGCGCCACAAGTAAATACTAGCATCTAAATATCATGAAATCACAAGTCCAAGACACCAGATGAAAGATACACATCTTGTGAATCCAGCCATCATTTCTGATTTTTAAAATGTTTTACAGGGAAGACACTATGTATTTCTATTAGCTAACCACGATAGCAAAAGACACAACTTTTTTCCCCCACCATTTTTTTCCTGCATAGGTAGCTATCACAAATTCGACCAAATAAAGATATAAATAGTCACTAACCAAGAAACAACTTCATCAGATGAAGATGAAGAATGTGCATATTTCAGGTATAAATCATAGTTTTACATTGCAGCCACCATCACAACTCTCACCAAAGCAACTAGAATAACTACAGAGACCAACGTGAATTACCTAAATACTCATCATAAAACATTTATGAAAAATACACAGCGTACAGCAAATGAAAGACAAAGATCTTGTGAATCCAGCCAATATTTCAGATTAAGTGTTTTACAGCAAACACAATATAGCATTATATTAGCTTACTACAATAGCCTACCACACAACAGCATTGATTCAAGCCAACAATAGCGATAACTAATAAACCAGCAAAAGATCAGATGACAGTCCTATAACATCATATTACACAATACATATAGAGTTTGTTCGAAAATGTGCATATTTAGCTGCACAAATTGTGGTTATACAATGAGAGTAGTAGCCAAGCTGCAAACAAAATGTCGGGAGAAATCTTGGGAGAGGCACCTAATCTAATCAATAACTAATCATAAACTTGACAAAAAAATACAGGTTGGACAGCAAATGAAAGATACATTAGTTCTTAATGCAACCGCTGTGTTAGATTTTTTTTAAATTAACTTTACTACGAAATACAGCGTGCGTTAAAGCGAGACCGCACCGAAATTAATGGCGGAATAGTAGGTCAACATTTTTCAACAGAACAACGAATTAACTTCATAAATAGTTCTTACTTTTTGATTAGCGTCCATCAGAATCTTGGGCAAGTTGTCCTTTGTCCAGAATCATCGTTGCTCGGTTGTAGATTGCCGTCTTCAACTTAGCTAATGTTTGCTGCTAATTCCTATGTGGCCCAGACGTGCCCAACTCACTATAACGCAGCACAAAGAAATATCCGAAAATCGCAATATACTGATATAAACTGATATAACTCGGTTTAAAATAACTACATTATGATGTCTTTAACACCTATATCGAATAAAATCAGAGCCGGATATATCTAACTCCTATAACGAGAGCTTTTCAGAATGCATTCCTGAGGTCTGTATTGCGTCATGGCGAACGTTGATAAGAGAGGACCCCACGTTCCAAAACCCTTTATATGGACTCAGATCCGCCTAGCAACACCATTCCAATTCTCACCGCTTGCTGACATCTAGGGGAAGGCGTATGCAGTGCATGTCGACCAATAGAACACATGCAAATTAATAAACTGACCCTAGAACAGAGTGCTTGATTTCAGATTTCTCACTTCCTGACAGGAAGTTTGCTCCAACTTGAGTTCTGTTTTACTCACAGATATAATTCAAACGGTTTTAGAAACTAGAGAGTTTTCTATCCAATAGTAATAATAATATGCATATTGTACGAGCAAGAATTGAGTACGAGGCAGTTTAATTTGGGAACAAATTTTTTACAAAGTGAAAACAGCACCCCCTATTGAGAAGGTTAACAAGTGACATCAATAAGGGATCATAGCTTTCACCTGGTCAGTCTATGTAATGGAAAGAGCAAGTGTGCCTAATGTTTTGTACACTGTGTGTGAGAAATACCACACGGAATCATGTAGTAACCAAAAAAGTGTTAAACAAATCAAAATATATTTAATATTTGAGAATTTTCCAAGTTTCTTCAAATGCAGTCGCAAAAACCATCAAGCGCTATGATGAACTGTCTCTCGTGAGGACCGCCACGGGAAAGGAAGACCCAGAAGTTACCTCTGCTGCAGAGGATAAGTTTATTAGAGTTACCAACCTCAGATATTGCAGCCCAAGTAAATGCTTCACAGACTTCAAGTAACAGACATTTCAACATCAACTGTTCAGAGACTGCGTGAATCAGGCCTTCATGGTCGAACTGCTGCAAAGAAACCACTACTAAAGGACACCAATAAGAAGAAGAAACTTGCCTGGTCCAAGAAACACGAGCAACGGACAGTAGATCGGTGGAAATCTGTCATTTGGTCTAGAGTCCAAATATGAGATTTTTGGTTCCAACCGCCGTGTCTTTGTGAGATGCAGTGTATGTGAACGGATGATCTTCGCATGTGTGGTTCACACCGTGAGACATGGAGGTGTGGGGGTGCTTTGCTGGTGACACTGTCTGTGATTTATTTAGAATTCAAGGTACACTTAACCAGCATGGCTACCACAGCATTCTGCAGCGATATCCCATCTGGTTTGTGCTTAGTCCCACAATCATTTATAGGACAATGACCCAAACACACACCTCCAGGCTGTGTAAGGGCTATTTGACCAAGGAGAGTGATGGAGTGCTGCATCAGATGACCTGGCCTCCCAAATCAAAAGTAACAGTCAGGATCTGGTGTGGAGACCAGATGCATTAACTTCTTACGGCTGAAATCTCATTAACGGGATCGATTTGACAACAGCCAGTGAAAGTGCAGCGCGCAAAATTCAAACAACAGAAATCTCATAATTAAAATTCCTCAAACATACAAGTATTTTACACCATTTTAAAGATAAACTTGTTGTTAATCCCACCACAGTGTCCTATTTCAAAAAGGCTTTACGACGAAAGCATACCATGCAATTATGCTAGGTCAGCGCCTAGTCACAGAAAATCACAGCCATTTTTCCAGCCAAAGAGAGGAGTCACAAAAAGCAGAAATAGAGATAAAATTAATCACTTACCTTTGATGATCTTCATCAGATGGCACTCATAGGACTTCATGTTACACAATACATGTATGTTTTGTTCGATAAAGTTCATATTTATATCTAATCTCAGTTTACATTGGCGCATTATGTTCAGAAATGCATTGTCTCAAACAAACATCCAGTGAAAGTGCATAGAGCCACATCAAATTACAGAAATACTCATCATAAATGTTGATGAAAATACAAGTGTTATGCATGGAATTAAAGATATACTTCTCCTTAATGCAATCGCTGTGTCAGATTTCAAAAAAGCTTTACGGAAAAAGCACACCATGCAATAATCTGAGTATAGCGCTCAGGCACCAAAACAAGCCATACAGATACCCGCCATGTTGTGGAGTCAACAGAAGTCAGAAATAGCATTATAAATATTCACTTACCTTAGATGATCTTCATCAGAATGCACTCCCAGGAATCCCAGTTTGACAATAAATGTTTGTTTTGTTTGATAAAGTCCATAATTTGTCCAAATACCTTTGTGTTCGCGCGTTTAGTTCACAAATCCAAATTCACGAGGTGCAGGCACTTAGTCCAGATGAAAAGTCAAAAAATTCCATTACAGGTCGTAGAAACATGTCAAACGATGTATAGAATCAATCTTTAGGATTTTTTTATAATAAATCTTCAATAATGTTTCAACCGGACAATTCCTCTGTCTTTTTAGAAAGGAACAGAGCTCTCTCTCATGGATGCGCGCCTGACTTAGCTCATTGCATTCTGCCAGACCTCTTAGTCAAACAGCTCTTATTCTCTCCCCCTTCACAGTAGAAGCCTGAAACAAAGTTCTAAAAACTGTTGACATCTAGTGGAAGCATTAGGAAGTGCAATCGGACCAAATTTACACTCTTGGATAGGCAAAGACTTAAACCTACAAACCTCAGATTTACCACTTCCTGGTTGGATTTTTTCTCAGGTTTTTGCCTGCCATATGAGTTCTGTTATACTCACAGACATCATTCAAACAGTTTTAGAAATTTCAGTGTTTTCTATCCAAATCTACTAATAATATGCATATCTTAGCTTCTGGGCCTGAGTAGCAGGCAGTTTACTCTGGGCACGCTTTTCATCCGAATGTGAAAATAGCGCCCCCAGCCATAAGTTAAGTACTGCAGTGCATCTCCTCCTCATGGACTGCACCAGAGTTGCCAGTTATTGCTGTGAGATGTTACCCCACTCTTCCACCAAGACACCTGCAAGTTCCTGGACATTTCTCGGGGGAATGGCCCTAGCTCTCACCCTTCGATCCAACATTTCCCAGACGTGCTCAATGGGATTGAGTTCCGGGCTCTTCGCTGGCCGTGGCAGAACACTGACATTCCAGTGTCGCAGGAAATCACTCACAGAACGAGCAGTATGGCTGATGGCATTGTCATGCTGGAGGGTCATGTCAGGATGAGCCTGCAGGAAGGGTACCACATGAGGGAGGAGGATGTCTTACCTGTAACGCACAGCGTAGACATTGCCTTTGTGCAAGGAGGTGCACTGCCAGCGCCCTGCAAAATGACCTCCAGCAGGCCACAAATGTGCATGTGTCAGCATATGGTCTCACAAGGGGTCTGAGGAGCTCATCTCGGTACCTAATGGCAGTCAGGCTACCTCTGGCGAGCACATGGAGGGCTGTGCGGCCCCACAAAGAAATGCCACCCCACACCATGACTGACCCATCGCCAAACCGGTCATGCTGGAGGATGTTGCAGGCAGCAGAACGTTCTCCACGGTGTCTCCAGACTCTGCCACGTCTGTCACATGTGCTCATGTGCTCAGTGTGAACCTGCTTTCATCTGTGAAGAGCATAGGGCGCCAGTGGCGAATTTGCCAATCTTGGTGTTCTCTGGCAAATGCCAAACGTCCTGCACGGTGTTGGGCTGTAAGCACAACCCCCAACTGTGGACGTCGGGCCCTCATACCACCCTCATGGAGTCTGTTTCTGACCGTTTGAGCAGACACATGCACATTTGTGGCCTGCTGGAGGTCATTTTGCAGGGCGCTGGCAGTGCACCTCCTTGCACAAAGGCGGAGGTAGCGGTCCTGCTGCTGGGTTGTTGCCCTCCTACGGCCTCCTCCACGTCTCCTGATGTACTGGCCTGTCTCCTGGTAGCGCATCCATGCTCTGGACACTACGCTGACAGACACAGCAAACCTTTTTGCCACAGTTCGCATTGATGTGCCATCCTGGATGAACTGCACTACCTGAGCCACTTGTGTGGGTTGTAGACTCCGTCTCATGCTACCACTAGAGTGAGAGCACCGCCAGCATTCAAAAGTGACCAAAACATCAGCCAGGAAGCATAGGAACTGAGAAGTGGTCTGTGGTCACCACCTGCAGAATCACTCCTGTTTTGGGGGGTGTCTTGCTAATTGCCTATAATTTCTACCTTTTTGTCTATTCCATTTGCACAACAGCATGTGAAATTTATTGTCAATCAGTGTTGCTTCCTAAGTGGACAGTTTGATTTCACAGAAGTGTGATTGACTTGGAGTTACATTGTGTTATTTAAGTGTTCCCTTTATTTTTTTGAGCAGTGTATATATACAGTGCTTTCGGAAAGTATTCAGACCCTTTGACTTTTTCCACATTTTGTTACGTTAGTCTTATTCTAAAATTGATTAATTTGTTTTTACCCTCATCAATAATGACAAAGTAAAAACAGTTTTATACATTTTTGCAACTTTATTGAAAATAGAAAACTGAAATTAGACTTACAGTACGTACATAAGTATTCAGACCCTTTACTCAGAACTTTGTTGAAACACCTTTAGCAGCAATTACAGCCTCGAGTAATCTTGGGTGTGACGTTACAAACTTGGCACACCTGTATTTGGGGTGTTTTTCCCATTTTCTGCAGATCCTCTCAAGCTCTGTCAGGTTGGATGAGGAGTGTCGCTGCACAGCTATTTTCAGGTCTCTCCAGAGATCTTCGATTGGGTTCATGTCCAGGCTTTGACAAGGCCACTCAAGGGCATTGAGACTTGTCCCAAAGCCGCTCCTGCGTCGTCTTTGCTGTGTGCTTAGGGACGTTGTCCTGTTGGAAGGTGAACCTACGCCCCAGTGAGGTCCTGAGCGCTCTGGAGCAGGTTTTCAACAAGGATCTCTCTGTACATCTTCCCCATGATCCTGGCTAGTCTCTCAGTCCCTGCTGCTGAAAAACATCCCCACAGCATAATGCCACCATACTTCGCAGTAGGGATGGTGCCAGGTTTGCTCCAGATGTGACGCTTTGCATTCAAGCCAAAGAGTTCAATCTTGGTTTCATCAGACCAGAGAATCTTGTTTCTCGCTGTCATATGCCTTTTTATTGAGGAGTGGCTTCCGTCTGGCCGCTCTACCATAAAGGCCTGATTTTGGTGGGGTGCTGCAGAGATGGTTATCCTTCCGGAAGGTTCTCCCATCCCCACAGAGGAACTCTGGAGCTCTCTGTGACCATCGGGTTCTTGGTCACCTCCCTGACAAAGGCCCTTCTCCCCCGATTGCTGTTTAATGGTTCCAAACTTCTTCCATTTTAAGAATGATGGAGGCCACTGTGTTCTTGCGGACCCTTTTGCAGATCTGTGCCTCGACACAATCCTGTCTCAGGCTCAAAGGACAATTCCTTCGAGTCGCACAGCAAAGGGTCTGAATACTTATGTAAATGAGGTATAATTTTTTTTTTATACATTTGCAAAGATTTGTAAAAACCTGTTTTTGCTCTGTCATTATGGGCTATTGTGTGTAAATTGAGGAAAAGTCATTTTATTCCATTTTAGAATAAGTTTGTAACGTAAACAAAATGTGGAAAAAGTCAGTGGGTCTGAGTACATTCCAAATGCTGTGGTGTGTGTGCACAGACTGAATGATTAGAGTTTTTAAATTAATATGTAGTACAATTCACGTGTAGCACGTAGGTGATTGGCGTTTTGCCTGCGTATATGGTCTGACGTGTGTGTGTGTGTGTGTGTGTGTTCAGGCAAGACCTCAAGGAGACGTTCATCGACAGTGGAGTGATGTCGGCCATCAAGGAGTGGATCGGCCCCCTGCCAGACAAGAGTCTCCCGGCCCTCAAAATCAGAGAGGATCTCCTCAAGATCCTACAGGAAGTAAGTGCTAGGGATTCCATTTCTGCCAACTCCCCCCCTGAAACGTCACCATGGCTTTTAATCTTTGTAAAGACCTGTGTTCTCATATAGTTTTCGGTTCCCCCCCCCCCCCCAGCTCCCCAGTGTGAGTCAGGAGACTCTTAAACACAGCGGGATTGGCCGAGCCGTCATGTTCCTCTACAAACACCCCAAGGAGTCACGCCCCAACAAGGACCTCGCCCTCAAACTCATCAGTAAGTGCCTAGATATCTATGCTCAAAAAGATAAAATATGCATTCAATAATGTGCATTTTGCTGACATTAATAGCTGACCAAATATTGTCTGACTCTGAAAAGGAAGTAGGTTATTAAAGGGATTCTAAAAATAAATAAAAAATCTAATCTTCACTCACCTGTTTCATAGCTTTGGTTTTTAGTAAGTTCCAGTGGCTTCTAACGAGCATGCAATAGGACACGGCCCCTCTGTAGAGGTAAATAGTGTTTGGGTGTTGGTCGAGTATTCGTATTGATACGTGCCATGTCTGTACAGACGAGTGGTCCCGCCCCATCTTTGGTCTGACATCTAACTACAAGGGCATGACGCGCGAGGAGAGACAACAGAGAGACCTTGACCAGCAAATGCCGCCTAAAAGACTCCTCAGGTAAATGTGTGCACACCCCGGGGTTTCCGTCGGGAAAATGTGGCTCTGGATAAGGTGACCGGCAAGTTGTTTGAAAAAATATATACACTACCGTTCAAACGTTTGGGGTCACTTAGAAATGTAATGGTTTTTGAAAGAAAATCACATCTTTTGTCCATTTAAAATAACATAAAATGTATCAAAAATACAGTGTAGACGTTGTAAATGACTATTGTAGCTGGAAACAGCAGATTATTATTATTTTTATATAAAAAATAAAATAAAAAAAATGGAATCTCTTCAGAGACCCATTATCAGCAACCATCACTCCATGCATGGCAGGCATGTTGTGTTAGCTAATCCAAGTTGATAATTTTAAAAGGCTAATTGATCATTAAAAAACCCTTTTGCAATTGTTAGCACAGCTGAAAACAGTTGTTCTGATTTTAAAGAAGCACTAAAACTGTCATTCTTTAGACGAGTTGAGCATTTGGGGGTTCGATTACAGGCTCAAAATGGCCAGAAACAAATAACTTTCTTATAAAAGTTCTAAAATCTGCCGTTTCCAGCTACAATAGTCATTTACAATGTCTACACTGTATTTCTGATCAATTTGATGCCATTTGAATGGACATAAAATTGTATTTTCTTTCAAAAACAAGGACAATTCTAAGTGACCGCAAACTTTTGAACGGTAGTGTATATAATTTTACCGACCATTTGAGAAATATACCGGACCCATATGCATTGGTTCCATAACCTATTAGGGCATCCACCCACGATGCTCAGAAGGATTGAAATCTCATTTAGATTATTGCAACTCATGTAATGAAGCGGCCAATAAAACGTAATTGTCTAACGTTTTATCAAAATTAGCGGGAAAACACCTTTCTAAACAGCGCACCTGATAACGGTTTCATATGTGAAAGAGATTAAAATCTCTGTAAGAAACTTAGAACTTGACTAGACTTGGGGGAATCTAAAGATGTAACTGCCTTCATTTTGCTAGACCCCAGGAAGAGTAAAAGGGATCCATAATAAATACAAACCACTAGGATGGGCTGCTAATATGACTAGGATTGTGCCTTTGGCTTCTGGACAACAAAAGACGGCTGATATGAAAACCAATAGAACAGGAGAGAAATGGCGTAGCGGTGGGTCCAATGGGGAAGTAAATGGCTATTAATTTGCCAGAATGATATAATTACTCCTGTCTATACATAAATAAAATACTTCACCGGAAAGCATGATTTAGCCACAGAGGAACCAAGGCTCATTAGCGTTTGACATTTTTTGTTGTTGTTGCTGTGGATTGTTTCAAATCACAAGATAAAGGGCCTATTCCTATTTGGGAAGACTGCAATTTGGGCAGTGCGTGTGGCATTAGGCCTAGCTGATTATTGAGTTGTGGCTGTCAGTGAAAAGCATCCAAAATATGTGTGAAGATAATGTGTCTTGAGTATCATGTAAAATGTTGAGACAAGAAGGGGAGGGCGATTGTGTGAATTGTTTGCCCGTTTATTTTGATCAATTCCCCATTAGTGTAAATCCCCAGTAGTAAATGTACCCCTAATCCCATCATTTGGTTCCATTAATTTCTGTTAATGCATGTTTATTTAGCATTCTCATTCTTGGAGTGGAAAAGTTGTTTGCTGAGTTCACAACCTACTACACTTGTGAGAAACACATTTTTGTTTATCGCAATCATTTACGAGATTTGTCAATTTTTTGGGGAATTGTCTTGAGTTTGGAGTGCTCCATATGAGCCTGTCTGGTTTCTCTGTCCTGATAATGTTGAGGGAGCATGAGCGCCTGAGCACGCATAGAAGTACCTGGCCTGCTGAGCGGAAATGTAGGAACGTTTTTAATTTTTAATTTAAAATATATATATATTTTTTTTACATCCATTTCGAATGTTAATATATTAACTATAGTTCCTCACAGTAAGCTATTTGGAAAAATCTTTACAACAATCTCCCCCTCGATAATCACCAATCCTCGGTTTGAAAAGGCAGTGGAAGTTTATAGGCCTACCGCTGCATTGGCCTATAGGCTGAGTTCCATGTGCTAATTTCTTCAGCCGCCAATGGATCACGGTGTATCAATGTTTCCTCATGGCAGAGGCTGGTGATCTCGCATTAGTTGACTTTCCGATTTGTGTAATTTTTATTCCGATTGTGTAATTTAAAAAAAACTATTTCCTCCATGTTTACATGCTTGGATTTTGCCTATAGGCTACTTTGAAGACATAGCTCATAATGTAATAAAATGTTCAGGTTTCAAACGAGTATGTTTTCAAAATGCATACTGCCTCCTGCTCACATTGTAAAGTGGTGGTTGAAGCGCTGATAACCTGTTGCATGCACTTTAATGGTGAATGGGATGCGTGCTTCAATTACCAGTTGAGAAATAAAAATGGTAGCTCATTTCAATCGTGCCCCAAAACTGTTTTTAACTGGATTTATAATTGTTGCACAATAAATGGGTATATAAAACCATGTTTTATTTACTCCAGCTGAGGAACTGCAGGTTAAATCCCGCGCCTGTGTGATAGTCATCATGCATATTATTTATCCAACAACTAATGAAAATACACACGGGCCAATTTTTAATTCCATAAAATTATGCAGATTAACCTATAGACCGATAAGCATGACAGTCAAATGTATTTCCATCAATTTAATAAAAACCATTATTTTGCAATGGAATTTATTTTCTCCTGGTCTTTTTATCTGCTTAATATTTTTTCCCATCTGGCTATTGCCGACTAACGGAAACCCTAACACACACACGCGTAGATGTACCACACACTCGTTATACAATATACTCCTGAAACACACATGCAGTTGTTTCACATTATCACTGTAGACCTGATCTGTTCACTCCAACCAACCCCCTCCCACCCTTTCCAGCTCATTGTCCCGCTGTCCTATCAAATCCTCCCGCCTGTCCTCCATTTCATCCGCTTCTCAGTCCTCTCTCTTCCTTTCACTGTGTCATTCTCATGTTTGTCAAATCCCCCTCTTTCCATGACATCTGTCTATACTTCCTGATGTGGTCCCCCTTCCTCCTTCCCTTTCTTTCCCCCCCCAGTCAGCCCCAAAAGGTGGATAGGTCCAAGGAACCGGATGTCTTCTCCCCGCAGCAACTCAGGTTCAGTCTGGTTGCATGGTTGCTCCGCCTCCCGAGTGACTTTGGCTGCAGTCTGATTCTCAACCTCTCCAGGTTGTTACGCTTGATGTCCCACCCCACCCACACACAAAGACTATGATACAGTTGTTGGTATGAATGATAGAGGAAAGAGTCAGATTGAGCCTAGAGTTACTGAGGCTTTGTTGTGTCAGTGGCTTAATTTTGAGTTAGTTTTCCCCCCATTTTGTTTGGGATTCGAAAGGCTACTTTGTAAGCGTATTGTTTGTGTGGGAGATTCTCTTCATTTTAATCACGCTGGATCAGTGTTTGCTGTTGTAACTAACAATGTCTGTCAGAAGCTAAAATGCATCACAGGGCCAGGGTTTCGATCTTGGCATGAAGCAGAGTATAGCTATGGATCTCTCCTTCAGTTAGTAGTGAAGGTTGTCTGGCCATTTGCCCTCTCGCTGACCTTAACCCTACCCTTTGTGCTCTACAAATGACATCTCTTTCCAGCTGAGGAATGAACAACTAGTTATTTTTTCTTTGTGTAGCCTGTACATCGTGTTTTGATAGTTCAATGCTGTATTGATACACGGTTATGTTAGGACCTAAAGAACCGAGTCAGTTCAGGCAGCACACGAGTGACATTAGGAGTCATTTTCCTATTTGCTATAGCTTATTTCATTAAATGTTATACAGAATTCAAGAGTAATGTAGTCTAGACAGAACAGAGAATTCCACCAAAGCAGGGCAAAATGTCCCGTCAGACCAATATCGTTGCTCTCCCCCTCTGGTGCATGGGTCTTTTATTAGAGGTCGACCGATTTAAAAAAAATAATAAAAAAAATAATAATAATAATAAAATAAAAAAGTTTTTATAACAATTGGCATTTTTGGACGCTGATTATGGCCGATTACATTGCAATCCACGAGGAGATTGCGTGGCAGGCTGACCACCAGTTACGCGAGTGTAGCAAGGAGCCAATGTAAGTTGCTAGCTAGCATTAAACTTATCTTATTAACAAAAATCTATCTTAACATAATCACTAGTTTAACTAGCTTGTCCTGCGTTGCAGATAATCAATGCGGAGCCTGTTAAATTATCATCGAATCACAGTCTACTTCGCTAAATGGGTGATTTAACAAAAGCGCATTGGCGTAAAAAGCACGATCAATGTACCTAACCATAAACATCAATGCCTTTCTTAAAATCAATACACAAGTATATTTTTTAAAACCTGCATATTTAGTTAAAATAAATAAATGAATGTTATCAGGCAATATTAACTAGGGAAATTGTCACTTTGCTTGCACTGAACGCAAGAGGAGTCAGGGTATATGCAGCAGTTTGGTCCGCCTGGCTCGTTGCGAACTGTGTGAAGACCATTTCTTCCTAACAAAGACCGTAATTAATTTGCCTGAATTGTACATAATTATGACATAACATTGAAGGTTGTGCAATGTAACAGCAATATTTAGACTTAGGGTTGCCACCCGTTCGATAAAATACAGTACGGTTGCGTATTTCACTGAAAGAATAAACTTTTTGTTTTCGAAATTATAGTTTCCGGATTTGACCATATTAATGACCTAAGGCTCGTATTTCTGTGTGTTTATTATTATTAAGTCTATGATTTTGATATTTGATAGAGCAGTCTGACTGAGCGGTGGTTGGCAGCAGCAGGCATTCAAACAGCACTTTCCTGTGGGGTTTGAGAAGTGAAATTAATCTTTCGTTAATGTTCGGCATCTAAAAGAACAACATAGATTCGAGCCAATGTTTAAGTAGTTAACATGGTATTTCTCCAACCTCATGAAATTGACACGTTTACATTTTTCAAAAAAAAAGACTTTATCGAAGAGGTGCGTTTGATTTGACACGATGCGCATGTGTAGTTCGGCGCGAGAAGAGTGTTAGACCCGATGACGTGTTTCTACGCATGAGCTTAGCTAGCCAATGTTGCCATGACATCGTCTATAAGTGTGATCTGATTTTTTTATTGAAGAAGCAGTTTCTGCCTGTCTTTGCTACTACTCTCAAACTTGAACCTTTTGAGAACTGGAAAGTGGTAGTAATGGCATGTGTTAAGACTTAAGACAAGTGTGCTACTGTAACTGAACATTTACATTTGGTAAATTGTGTGTGGCCTAAGCAGTCAGTGGTCACTCAGGACCAGAGAGAGTTGACAGTCTCTCTCTCTCTTTCTCTCTCTACAGCTCAGGGGGACAGACTCCTCATAGAGACCTGGAGAAAGTACTGACAGGAGAAGAGAAGTGAGTAGCTGTGACCTGGGTGTTCACGTGTGTGTCTAAAGTCTTTTGTATGTCTGTCTTGAGCCTTTTGTATGTCTGTCTTGAGCCTGTGTTTGTTGCCCGACAGAGCTCTGCGCCCAGGTGACCCTGGGTTCTGTGCCCGAGCCAGGGTGCCCATGCCATCCAACAAGGACTACGTTGTGCGGCCCAAATGGAACGTGGAGAGCGAGTCCAGAGCAGTGAGTGTTTTGGCTGTCCGTCTGTCTGCCAGAGAGAAGGACTCATGATAGTTTACCCATTTTAACTGTCTCGATCAGACCAATAATTTTCTCAGCAGACCTGAATTTCTGGTTTCTGGTCATGACCTAGAACTTGTTATTTTAGTTAAGTTACCTTAGGTGTGACTGTGAACTGGGTCTGAATTGTAGCTTGTTAGCTGTTTTGTCACTACATGACATGGGCATCAGTAAGGGAAGGAGCAGAATGTGATTGGTTCCCGACTGTAGACAGGCTTTAAGAAAGGGGTAAGCCGATTGGAAAAGCACAAGCGTCGCATCGCCCAGCAGAGGTCACAGCGGCGCATCATGGCGGTGAAGATCAACGTGGACGGCAATGGCATGCCCCTGTAGTACCTACTGTCACCACACGGGGCAGTAAGTGCCACCTGCATGCCTCTTGCTGGTCCTGGGTAGGAGAGCAACCCTCCCACCAAGTCAAACGGCTCTGCACGCTGTTGCCAGCCACCTAATAATTTAATGAGCACGCTGGTTTTAAGACATTAGGCTATACCAGCATGTCGCTTGAGTTTGTGTCCGGCGTGGCGGGAATGTGTTAACTATTGAGTTTTAAACACCAGGGTTACGAAACTTAATGCAGAACATTCCAATTTTCATGATTCCAAAAAGTGTGTTTGTCTTGGTAATCTCACTCGCTAGGTTTATAGTGGTACTACAGTATATTATCACTACGGCAAATTATATATATTTGCCGATAATATACTGTAGTACCACTATAAACCTAGCTATATATATATATATATATGTTGTCGAAGAAACACTGTTTTAGTAAGTAGTTTAACTTTCTCCTCTCCCCTTCGCTAATTCTCTCCTCCCTCTGTCTCCCAGGCCCCGGTTAAGAAGGGCGTGTCACGGGTGGACAAACAGTTGCGTCGCTTTGCCGACATCAAGCGTATGACGAAGACGGGCCACGCGGTGAAAATCAGCGTCCAGGGCAACCGGATGCCCCTCTGATTTTAATAAAAACTTCTAGCTTTTTTCCCAACTTTTTATTTTCTTTCTCCTTTTTTAATATGTTGCTCCTAGAACGTGGGCCTAGTTCAAATGGTTCATCCTCATGACTTTCTTGAAGTGATTGGCTACGTGAAAGCATAGGTTTCACTGATCCAGTAATATCAGAGCTGTGATTTATTCCAAGGAAGGGAGGATAGAATAATGCAATTATTTCTTTGATTTGGGCCAGGGTCCCGTGCGCTTTAGCCAACTCCTCTAACATGACAATGTTTAGACGAGTTGGCTCAAGCACATGGGACCATTCCCTATACAAACCCCCTCAGCCCAGCCTGAATGGATGATAGTGGTGTGGCTTCACAGGCTGGGATAGATTCACGTTACAGCGCGATTGAGCAGACATGCAGCGTTTACCAAACCATTGCAAATCGCTCCATATTGTTTTACTTTGTTTCTGAAGAAGCTGTACAGACGTAGGCGTGCTGCCTGTGTGTCTCCACTGTGTGCTGGTTGGTTCTGAAGTTACTTTCATAATAAAGAGGGTTTCACCAGATCTCTTGATTTCTCTTCTTTATTTGAGAAAGGTTACCTATGGCTTTGAACTATATCAATCTCATTTCACTACTGTTGATGTCTTAACAGGACGACGCATTGATTTGAGTGAAATAATTCAAACTACTTATTGCAACACATGTACTGTTAAGTTTCAATAAAATTTCATAAGAGTCCTAAAACTTTGGGGTACATTGTTTTTAATGGGGCAGGGAAACTGAAAGTGCTCTGGGAACCAAATCGTACCTGATTAACAATATGCACAGTTTGTATGTGGTCA
Source organism: Salvelinus fontinalis (assembly GCF_029448725.1). Lineage (NCBI taxonomy): Eukaryota > Metazoa > Chordata > Actinopteri > Salmoniformes > Salmonidae > Salvelinus > Salvelinus fontinalis. Next base: position 49,579,251 of record NC_074697.1, read on the forward strand.
AATCTTTGGTAACTTGTAATATGTTATTCACAATAAAATGAAATAAGGTAACTAACTGGTTGAAGCTCTATTCATTGCATTTCTATCTGCAATGTTCTGACATGATATCCAATTTATACATCATGACGTAAAATGCAGTTATCTGAACGCTCTGTTGCAGTGTATCCTCGGAACTGACCCTCTGGTGCAGCTCATTCCATAACTTGTGCATTTCTGTAGAGCTAAAAAGGATTGGACAGTTGTACACTATATGGTTTAAATTCCTCAGAGGGCAATTAAAGGCTAATGCCTATCAGATCCAATCTACATAAATTGTTTAGGGGCTAGGGTTTGACTTGGAATTCATTATCAGCCACTCCAAATTTGTTCCTTGGCCCTAACCCTCCGTTCTTCGCAGGTGTGTAAGCAATATGGTAAAGTGCCACCATTAAACTGCTTGCACCTTATCCAGACCCTTCAGATGATCAAAGCTGCAAACCATCAAAGGGCGGGCCAAGGGGTAGGGAATGAATTGGGATCGTCTCCGAGCTGCACCTCAGGTATGTGAACTGTTATGCACCTGCCTTTTCTATAGTATCTTGTATCCAGGGCAGGTAGTTCCCTAGCCGGGTGTAGATGCCATACTTCCCCTTGGCGGCACACTTCTCCCCCCAGCTCACCACCCCTGTGAGGAACCAGGTCCCGCGGTAGTTGACCACAAAGGGACCCCCACTGTCCCCACTGCAGGCGTCCAAGCTGGCCTCCAGGTAGCCGGCGCAGAACATGTTGTCCGTGATGACCTGCTCCGTGGAGCGGATGCACTTCTGCTGGTCGACCACGGGCAGAGCGACTTTCCTCAGGAAGCGCGAGGAGCGCCCCAGGTACTGTGTGGCACCCCAGCCTGTGACCATGCCCCTCACGTCCTCCCGCTGGAGGTGGAGGGCCAGCTGACCATTGGGAAGGCAGGCGGGCACCGCCACGGGGCTCAGCACCACGGGGGCAGAGAGGTAGACGAGAGCAATATCGCTATCGAAGGTGTAGTCGTGGAAGTGAGGGTGGACGACGACCTTCGCCACTTTGATCTTCTGCTCGTCTGGGTCGGGACGCCGCTTGTCATAGTCCCCTGTAAAACACAGACGGGCACAGTGGATCATCAACATGTTGCACTTGAGTTCTGAGAATATGAAATGTACTTATTCATGTCACTAGGGGAGAGCGGGTAATGTATGACATTTTACATTATGTCAGGATATGTTATTGTTAGCCGGGAGGGATCCTCTGGGAGAAGAGACACTGTGAGTTTGGGAGGAGTGAGCACTTTGGGGTAGAGGTCAGATGAAGTGAGGAAGAACAGATATCACTAAGGTTCTGTCTAGCAACAGATGCATTGGCTGTTCAGATGTGCAGGAGACTCAGAAGGAAGGGTTAAATATCAGTGCTTGTGTGAAATGTCGTCTGATGCAGCTGTTTTGACCCTCTGGGAGAACTTGGTTAAGCTTTCATTGTGTTAGGTTCTAATTCTCAGAGAACAAAAAACTCAACATAAACTGCTAGAGCATTTAACAGTATGCTCACTCCTTCTAAACAGTGGATCACATAGCCTCACCGATAGTCACATGGTCAGGGATTTCCTGCATGCAGTGTGCGGCACTGACCACCCACCGCTGACTGATCAGAGTTCCCCCACAGAAGCCATACCCATCCTCCCTCCAGAGCATGACCTGCAGGGACATGGAACAGGTATTAGGGGCCTGCCACAAACACTACATGCATTAGGATTTCTGAGATTAGTGCCAGTAGAGCTCCAATCAAGACTATCTTACCAACGGGACATTAAAAATGAATATCTTATGTTTCATCGTGGCTAAACAACGACATGGATAACATACAGCTGGCTGGGTTTTTGGTCCATCGGCAAGATAGAACAGTCGCCTCCGGTAGACAAGGGGTGACGATCTGTCTATTTGGTGCACGAAATCTAATATTAAGGAAGTCTCAGTTTTGCTCGCCTGAGGTAGAGTATCTCATGATAAGCTGTAGATCACACTATTTACATGAAGAGGCGATATATTTTTTCGTAGCTGTCTATTTACCACCTCAAACCCGATGCTGGCACTAAGACGGCACTCAACGACCTGTGTAAGGCCATAAGCAAACAAGAAAATGCTCACCCAGAGGAGGCGCTCCTAATGGCCGGGCACTTTAATGCACGGAAAATTAAATCCATTTGACCTAGTTTCTACCAGCATGTTACACGTGCAACCAGAGGAAAAAATACTCTAGACCATTTTTACACCACACACAGAGATGCTACAAAGCTCTCCCTCGCCCTCCATTTGCCGAATCTGACCATCACTCTATCCTCCTGATTCCTGCTTACAAGCAAAAACTAAAAGTAGGAAGTACCAGTGACTTGCTCAATAAGGAAGTGGTCAGATGATACAGATGCTAAGCTACAGGACTGTTTTGCTAGCACAGACTGGAATATGTTCCGGGATTCTTCCGATGGCGTTGAGCACCACATCAGACACTGGCTTCATCAATAAGTGCATCGATGATGTCATCCCCACAGTGACTGTACATACATACCTCAACCAGAAGCCATGGATGACAGGCAACATCAGTACTGAGCAGAGCTACCGCTTTCAAGGAGCGGGACTCTAACCCGGACGCTTATAAGAAATCCCTCTATGCTCTCCGACGAACCATCAAACAAAGCGTCAATACAGTACTAAGATTGAAACAGACTACACTGGCTCTGACGCTCGTCGGATGTGGTAGGGCTTGCAAACTATTACAGACTACAAAGGGAAGCACAGCCGAGAGCTGCCCAGTGACACGAGCCTACCAGATGATCTAAATAACGTCTATGCTTCGAGGCAAGCAACACTGAAGCATGCATGAGAGCATCAGATGTTCCGGACGACTGTGTGATCACCCTTTCCACAGCAGATGTAAGACCTTTAAACAGGTCAACATTCACAAGGCCGCGGGGCCAGACGGATTACCAGGACATGTAATCTGAGCATGCGCTGACCAACTGGCAGGTGTCTTCACTGACATTTTCAACCTGTCCCTGACTGAGTCTGTAATGCCAACATGTTTCAAGCAGACCAAGGTACCCTGCCTAAATGACTACTGACCTGGTGTACTCATGTCTGTAGCCATGGACTGCTTTGAAAGGCTGGTCATGGCTCACAACACCATTATCCCAGAAACCCTAGACCCACTCCAATTTCAATACCGCCCCAACAAATCCACAGATGCAATCTCTCTTGCACTCTACACTGCCCTTTCCCACCTGCATAAAAGGAACACCTATGTGAGAATGCTATTCATTGATTACAGCTCAGCCTTCAACACCGTAGTGCTCTCAACTCAGCTAAGGACCCTGGGACTAAACACCTCCCTCTGCAACTGGATCCTGGACTTCCTGACGGGCCACCCCCAGGTGGTAAGGGTAGGCAACACCACAACTGCTACGTTGATCCTCCCCCATGCTTATGCTGCTGTTACTCTCTGTTTATTATCCATGCATAGTCACTTTACCTCAACCTACATGTACATATTACCTCTACCTCGACCAACCTGTGCCCCCGCAGATTGACTCTGTACCGGTACCAGCTGTACAGACTCGCTTCTGTTATTTTACCTCAATTTATTTTTGTAAATAATTTCTTAACACTTATTTTTCTTCAACTGCATTGTTGGTTAAGGGCTTGTAAAGTAAGCATTTCACTAACACCTTTTGTATTTGGTGCATGTGACAAACACAATTTGATGTAGTAACCAAAAAAGTGTTAAACAAATAATAATAATATTTTAGATTCTTCAAAGTAGCCACCCTTTGCCTTGATGACAGCTTTGCACAGTCTTGGCATTCTTTCAACCAGCTTCATGAGGAATACTTTTCCCACAGTCTTGAAGGAGTTTCCATAGATGCTGAGCACTTGTTGGCTGCTTTTCCTAAACTCTGCGGTCCAACTCATCCCAAACCATCTCATTTGGGTTGAGGTTGGGTGATTGTGGAGGCCAGCTCATCTGATGCAGCACTCCATTATCCTTCTTGGTCAAATAGCCCTTACACAGCCTGGAGGTGTGTTTTGTGGCATTGTCCTGTTGAAAAAACAAAATGTCCCACTTAAGCGCAAACCAGATGGGTTGGCGTATCGCTGCATAATGCTGTGGTAGCCATGCTGGTTAAGTGTGCTTTGAATTCTAAATGTATCACTGAGTGTCACCAGCAAAGCACCCCCACAACATCACACCTCCTCCTCCATGCTTCACCGTGGGAACCACAAATGCGGCGATCATCCGTTCACCTACACTGCGTCTCAAAGACACGGCGGTTGGAACCAAAAATCTCTAATTTGGACTCATCAGACCAAAGAACAGTCTCTTATTATTATTGGTGTCCTTTAGTGGTGGTTCCTTTGCAGCAATTTGACCATGAAGGCCTGATTCACACCGTCTCCTCTGAACAGTTGATGTTGAGATGTGTCTGTTACTTGAACTCTGAAGCATTTATTTGGGCTGCCATTTCTGAGGCTGGAATGAACTTGTCCTCTGCAGCAGAGGTAACTCTGGGTCTTCCTTTCCTGTGGCGGTCCTCATGAGAGACAGTTTCAACATAGCGCTTGATGGTTTTTGTGACTGCACTTGAAACTTTCAAAGTACTTGACATTTTCCAAATTGACTGACCTACATGTCTTAAAGTAATGATGTACTGTCGTTTCTCTTTGTTTATTTGAGCTGTTCTTGCCATAATATGGACTTGGTCTTTTACCAAATAGGGCTATCTTCTATATACCACCCCTACCTTGTCACAAGACAACTGATTGAGCAAACAAAGAAGAAACCTGTTAATTTAAATGCATTCCAGGTGACTACCTCCTGAAGTTGTTTGAGCTTTGCACACTTGTGGCATACTCTATCAAGGCAAAGGGTGGCTACTTTGTATTATCTCAAATATAAAATACTTTATTGGTTACTACATTATTTCATAGTTTTGATGTCTTCACTATTATTCTACAATAATACAAATAAAGAAATGCCCTTTAATGAGTAGGTGTCCCCAAACTTTTGACTGGTACTGTATTTATAAAAAATAATGCTGCATTGTCGACACAATACACTCGAATACCGACGTTGTGTCCTTCACATGTTTCATTTATAAATCACATCTTTTCTTATTGAACAAGTTGGGAACAAAAAAGTTTGGGAAAAAAAACTTTTTCTTCAGATTTGTGCCTACGGAACACCACCTCGTAGGCCTACCTGCCATGGACTTCCTCCCTGCCTCTCCAGCTGCCCTCCCACTATCCGGTTGTCTTCATTAACACCCTCCATGTGTTCAGTGCTGTTCCCCCCTGGCTGGGTTGAGTTAATCCCACACAGGGTGGAAGTTGAGTTCCCTTCTCCCTCCAAGGAAACGTTGAGGTTCCCATCAGAGTTGCAGAGGGTCAAGGCCTCAGACTCGTCCAGCAGAGAGCGATGCAGGGAAGCCTCACTCTGCTTCTTCCCACAAGGGAACGCCGCTGGCAATGAAAATGTACAGGAAGACCATAACCATCTAGAGCATATGCCTCTAGAGACAGTAAAGAAATAGGTGATTTGTTTTTCAGTGCTTAGTCTACCTGCTTCAGAGCAGGTCTTGCCGTCCTCATCTAATTGGTAGCCCTCTGCACAGCTGCACTGGACCCCTGTGGTGCGCTCCTGGTTGGTGCAGTAATGCAGACAGCCGCCGTTCTTAAACTGGCACTCAAACACCTCTGGAGGAACAGAACAAGGTTCAACGAAATGGCCATTTCATGGTATTAGAAGAGTAGAAAAGAATTGACTCTTAAATTGTATTTTATTGAGCAGGCAATTAGCAATTTTTTTAACCTGAAGGATCCTACAGTATCAATCTAAATTAGCATTCAAATATTTCCTACTACAGTAATTAGTATGCTAGCAAGTTTTATAAACAAGTCCTAATTCTATTGTTTAGATTGGGCATTCAGACCCCTTGACTTTTTCCATATTTTGCTACGTTACAGCCTTATTCTAAACAGTACATGTCAGAACAAAAACCAAGCTATGACAAAATAATTGTCCGTAAGAGCTAAGAGACAGGATTGTGGCGAGGCACAGATCTGGGGAAGGTTACCAAAACATTTCTGCAGAATTGAAGGTCCCCAAGAACACAGCAGCCTCCATCATTTTTAAATGGAAGAAGTTTGGAACCACCAAGACTCTTTGTATAGCTGGCCACCCAGCCAAACTGAGCAATCAGGGGGGAAGGGCCTTGGTCAGGGTTTTCACACTGACAGGACAACCATCTCTGCAGCACTCCACCAATCAGGCCTTTATGTTACAATGTCCAGACGGAAGCCACTCTTCAGTAAAAGGCACCTGAAAGACTCATAGAGAAACAAGATTCTCTGGTCTGATGAAACCAAGATTTAACTATTTGGCCTGAATGCCAAGTGTCACATCTGGAGTAAACGTGGCACCATCCCTATGGTGAAGCATGATGGTGACAGCTTCCTGCTGTTGGGATGTTTTTCAGCAGCAGGAACTGGGAGACTAGTCAGGATCGAGGGAAAGATGAACGGCGCAAAGTACAGAGAGATCCTTGATGAAAACCTGCTCAAGAGCGCTCATGACCTCAGACTGGGGCGAAGGTTCACCTTCCAACAGGACAACGACCCTAAGCATACAGCCAAGGCAATGCAGAAGTGGCTTTTGGGACAAGTCTCAATGCCCTTGAGTGGCACAGCCAGAGCCCGGACTTGAACCCAATCGAACATCTCTGGAGAGACCTGAAAATAGCTGTGCAGCAAAGCTCCCCATCCAACCAGACAGAGCTTGAGAGGATCTGCAGAGAAGAATGGGAGAAACTCCCCAAATACAGGTGTGTGCTACGCTTGTAGGGTCATACCCAAGAATACTCAAGGCTGTAATCGCTGCCAAAGGTGCTTCAACAAAGTACTGAGTAAAGGGTCTGAATACATATCTATAAATTTGCAAAAATCTGTTTTTGCATTATTATTGGGTATTGTGTGTAGATTAATAGATTCAAATAATTTAGAATAAGGCTGAATACTTTTGTAATATGTTGGTTTTCCCTTCGATGGGAGCAAAATGTGAAAGCAATGTGGAGAGGTCACATTCCACTCATTCAACTACGAGAAGGGTTGTACAGTAACTTCGGCAAGTGGTTTTCCAACAACTGTCCTGTAAGTGGTCCAGTGAGGTCACATTCACAACAGAATCCGCCGTGCCACAACAGTTGGGACGTGTTGTACAATGATTGTAGACCAGAGGAGGCTGGTGGGATGAGCTATAGGAGGATGGGCTCATTGTACTGACTGGAATGGAACAGAGTCATATGTTTGATATCGTTCCATTTATGCCATTGCAACCTCCTATAGCTCCTCCCACTAGCCTCCTCTGTTGTAGACATGCCAGTGTGAACGGCACCAGTCCTGTAACAGAGCAATATTCAGTGTGGATTCCAGTCTATGACTGGGAGGTCCAGGGTCATGTAATTCAGGAGGTGAGAGTTTATAGACACAGGAAAACAGATGGATTATGACTGAGTAAAACCATACCTATTGCACAGGTTTTCCCATCGTAGCGTGGGGGACACAGACAGAGGTATCCATCCCGATCGATGGTGCAGATTCCTCCATTCTTACATGGGTTGTAGTGGCAAGGATTTAGATCTAATTCACAATTCATACAGAGACATCTCATCAAAGCTTTCCTTTTAAGTGGCAATGTGGATTTTTGATGTTTTCAAAAAAAATAAAAAAAAATCGAATGAAGCAATACGGTACTCACTCTTATACCTATACCAAAACTCCATCTGTAAGATAAAACGAAAAAGGAACGCAGTCAGTTTAAATGTGGTATTTTGAGCTGTATGCGCTTTAGCCTACTCCTCTGACTATCCTGTGATGTAAGAAGGCCTGGTTACTTACACCTTGCATTAACATGTGGGCGGGTGGGTTCAGGGTCATGAAATATTTTGTGATTAAGGGCGGGCGGGTTGAATAAAGAGAAAACAATGCATAATAAAAATCCATAAATGTATACATTCTTGTGCAATTCGTATCTATAGGCTACATTGAGTTTTTCTTTCCAAAAAATGTATCTGCCATTAGTGGGTAAGCTTAACAGTGGGTTTTGAGTCATAGCTAGCTAATGTTCTTTTAAAAAGAGGCTTTCTCACTTTGATGACAGACTAAACTAAGAAAAGTCCAGGAACAGTGGTCCGAAACACATACCATGTATGTTAGCACTAATTAATATATTACAACTAATAATAGGCTATGTCAATGTGTTTTTAGAAGGGAGCGTACTAATCTTATGAAGGTATCTGTAAATCATATGTGCAATGGAGCGTATGAGGAAGACTCTCCGGGAAAATCTGTCTCCCTCCAGCAGGTGGCGTTTTTCATCCATCAAGCAAGGACTATTTGTATGAAGGTCAATGAGAGAGTGTCACATTTTTGTCAACAAAAACATGAATGGTTATTTGATCGAATAGAAGTGGTTTCGATGCATATTCCTACCATTTCTCTTCCTTGAATATAGGCGGTTTATGTCAAAAACCCTCATTGAGTATTCCAAAAATGATTACAATAACGAGATGTATCCACCAATCCAAAGAAAGAATACAAAGCAGCACAGAGGTCTGTCTAGCTTCCTAACTCCCCAGGGTAAGAAGAGACATTTTTAATTTCACCTTTATTTAACCAGGTAGGCCAGGTGAGACAAGTTCTCATTTACAACTGCGACCTGGCCAAGATAAAGAAAAGCAGTGTGACACAAACAACAACAGAGTTACACATGGAATAAACAAACGTACAGTCAATAACACAATAGAAAAATCTATATACAGCTTGTGCAAACTGAATTAAAGAGGTAAGGTATTAAATAGGCCAATAGTGGCTTAATAATTACAATTTAGCAATTAGACACTGGAGTGATATATGTACAATTAAAAAAATACAGGTGTGCAAAAGAGCAGAACAACTAAAACCATTATGGGGATGTGGTAGGTAGTTGGTTGGATGGGCAATTTACAGATGTGCTGTGTACAGCTGCAGCGATCGGTAAGCTGCTCTGACAGCTGATGCTTAAAGTTAGTGAGGGAGATATGTCTCCAGCTTCAGTAACTTTTGCAATTCGTTCCAGTCATTGGCAGCAAAGAACTGGAAGGAAAGGCGGCCAAAGGAGGTGTTGGCTTTGGGGATGACCAGTGAAATATACCTGCAGGAACGCGTGCTACGGGTGGGTATTGCCATGGTGACCAGTGAGCTGAGATAAGGTGGAGCTTTACCTAGCAAAGACTTATAGATGACCTGGAGCCAGTGGGTTTGACAAATATATAGCGAGGACCAGCCAACGAGAGCATACAGGTCGCAGTGGTGGGTAGTATATTGGGCTTTGGTGACAAAACGGACAACTTGATATACTGACAACCTGTATCTACCAACCAGTAAGAATTCCGGCTCTCACAGACCTGTTCGTTTTTCTTTAAGAAGCCCTCCTGTTCTCCACTCATTGCCTGTATTAACTGCACCTGTTTGAACTCGTTACCTGTATAAAAGACCTGTCCACACACTCAGTCAAACAGACTCCAACCTCTCCACAATGGCCAAGACCAGAGAGCTGTGTAAGGACATCAGAGATACAATTGTAGACCTGCACAAGGCTGGGATGGGCTACAGGACAATAGGCAAGCAGCTTGGTGATAAGGCATCAACTGTTGGCGGAATTATTAGAAAATGAAGAAGTTCAAGATGACGGTCAATCACCCTCGGTCTGGGGCTCCATGCAATATCTCGCCTCGTGGGGCATCAATGATCATGAGGAAGGTGAGGGATCAGCCCAGAACTACACGGCAGGACCTGGTCAATGACCTGAAGAGAGCTGGGACCACAGTCTCAAAGAAAACCATTAGTAACACACTACTCCGTCATGGATTAAAATCCTGCAGCGCACGCAAGGTCCCCCTGCTCAAGCCAGCGCATGTCCAGGCCCGTCTGAAGTTTGCCAATGACCATCTGGATGATCCAGAGGAGGAATGGGAGAAGGTCATGTGGTCTGATGAGACAAAAATAGAGCTTTTTGGTCTAAACTCCACTCGCCGTGTTTGGAGGAAGAAGAAGGATGAGTACAACCCCAAGAACACCATCCCAACCGTGAAGCATGGAGGTGGAAACATCATTCTTTGGGGATGCTTTTCTGCAAAGGGGACAGGACGACTGCACCGTATTGAGGGTAGGATGGATGGGGCCATGTATTGCGAGATCTTGGCTAACAACCTCCTTCCCTCAGTAAGAGCATTGAAGATGGGTCGTGGCTGGGTCTTCCAGCATGACAACGACCCGAAACACACAGCCAGGGCAACTAAGGAGTGGCTCCGTAAGAAGCATCTCAAGGTCCTGGAGTGGCCTAGCCAGTCTCCAGACCTGAACCCAATAGAAAATCTCTGGAGGGAGCTGAAAGTCCGTATTGCCCAGTGACAGCCCCAGAACCTGAAGGATCTGGAGAAGGTCTGTATGGAGGAGTGGGCCAAAATCCCTGCTGCAGTGTGTGCAAACCTGGTCAAGAACTACAGGAAACGTATGCTCTCTGTAATTGCAAACAAAGGTTTCTGTACCAAATATTAAGTTCTGCTTTTCTGATGTATCAAATACTTATGTCATGCAATAAAATGAAAATTAATTACTTAAAAATCATACAATGTGATTTTTGGGATTTTCTGGACCTCTACATGCTTTGTAAGTAGGAAAACCTGCAAAATCGGCAGTGTATCAAATACTTGTTCTCCCCACTGTATGTGAGAATGCTATTCATTGACTACAGCTCAACGTTCAACATCATAGTGCCCACAATGCTCATCACTAAGCTAAGGACCCTGGGACTTAACACCTCTCTCTGCAACTGGATCCTGGACTTCTTGACGGGCTGCCACCAGGTGGTAAGGGTAGGTACAACACATCCGCCACGCCGTTACTCAACATGGGGGCCCCTTATGGGTGCGTGCTCTGTCCCATCCTTAAGTTTGCTGATGACACAACAGTTGCAGGCCTGATCACCGACAACGATGAGACAGCCTATAGGGAGGAGGTCAGAGACCTGACCGTGTGGTGCAAGCTCAACAACCTCTCCCTCAACGTGGTCAAGACAAAGGCGATGATTGTGGACTGCACTATCGCCCCATAGCACTCACTTCTGTCATTATGAAGTGCTTTGAGAGGCTAGTTAAGGATCATATCACCTCTACCTTACCTGACATCCTAGACCCACTTCAATACCGCCCAAATAGATCCACAGACGATGCAATCGCCATCGCACATCCCATCTGGACAAGTGAAAACCTATGTAAAAAATGCTGTTCATTGATTATAGCTCAGCATTCACCACCATAGTACCCTCGGGCCCTGGGTCTGAACCCCTGCCTGTGCAACTGGGTCCTGGAATTACTGACGGGTTGCCCCCAGGTGGTGAAGGTAGTAAACAACACCTCCACTTTGCTTATCCTCATCACAGGGTCCCCACAAGGGTGCATGTTCAGCCACCTCCTGTACTGCCTGTTCACCCATGACTGCGTGGCCACGCACGCCTCCAACTCAATCATCAAGTTTGCAGACGACACAACAGTAGTAGGCCTGATTACCATCAATGACATGACAGCATACAGGGAGGAGGTGAGTGCTGATCATGGACTTCAGGAAACAGTAGAGGTCCACATTGACGGGACCGCAGTGGAGATGGTGGAAAGCTTCAGGTTCCTTGGCGTACACATCACTGACGATCTGAAAGGGTCCACCCACACAGACAGTGTGGTGAAGGAGGCGCAACAGCGCCTCTTCAACCTCAGGAGGCTTTTCCCCTAAAACCCTCACAAACTTTTACAGATGCACCATTGAGAGCATCCTGTCGGGCTGTATCACAGCCTGGTACGGCAACTGCACCGCCTTCAACACGAAGGCTCTCCAGAGGGTAGTGCGGTCTTACCAACGCATCACCGAGGGCAAACTACCTGCCCTTCAGGACACCTACAGCACCCAATGTCACAGTAAGGCCAGAAATATCATCAAGGCATCAACCACCCGAGCCACTGCCTCTTCACCCCGCTATCATCCAGAAGGCGAGGTCAGTACACGTGCATCAAAGCTGGGAACGAGAGACTGAAAAACAGCTTCTATCTTAAGGCCATCAGACTGTTAAATAGCCATCACTAGCCGGCTTCCACTCGGCTACGCAACCCTGCACATTATAGGCTGCTGCCCTCTAGACTTGGAATCACTGGCCATTTTAATAATGGAACACTAGTCACTTTTTAATAATGTTTAAATTATATTTACATACCGCTTTACTCATCTCATATGTATATACTGTATTCCATTCTACTGTATTGCGCAGTGGTCTACGTCACTGCAGAACCTGGTTCAATCCTGGGTTGTATCACAATTGTCCCAGCATCGTCCGGGTTAGGAGTTTGGCTGGGGTAGGCCGTCATTGTAAAATAAGAATGTATTCTTAGTTACATAGTTAAATAAAAAATAAATACAAAAAATACGTCAATGCCACTTCGACATTGCTCGATCTAATATTTATATATTTCTTAATTCCATTATTTTACTTTTAAATGTATGTGCATTGTTGTGAATCGTTTTTAGATACTACTGCACTGTTAGTTACTACTACACTGTTGGAGCTAGGAACACAAGCATTTCGCTACACTCGCAATAACATCTGCTAAATATGTTTATGCGATTTGATTTGATTTGGTTTTGACCATGAGAAACAAGATTCTCTGGTCTGATGAAACCGCAGCATCATGCAGTGAGGATGTTTTTCAGTGGCAGGGATTGGGAGACTAGTCAGGATCGAGGGAAAGATGAACAGAGCAAAGTATAGAGATCCTTGATGAAAACCTGCTCCACAGCACTCAGGACCTCAAACTGTGACGTAGGTTCACCTTCCAACAAGACAACGACCCTAAGCACACAGCTAAGACAACGCAGGAGTGGTCTCTGAAAGTCCTTGAGTGGCCCAGCCAGATACCTGTGCAGCAACTCTCCCCATTCCAACCTGACAGAGCTTGAGGGGATCTGCAGAGAAGAATGGGAGAAACTCCCCAAATACAGGTGTGCCAAACTTGTAGTGTCCTACCCAAGAAGCCTTGAGGCTGTAATCGCTGACAAATGTGCTTCAAGGTACTGTAAAAGGTCTGAATACTTATGTAAATGTGATTTTTCCGTAATTTTTTATTTTTATAAATGTGGAAAAAATTCTAAAAACCTGTTTTTGCTTTGTGGATATTGTGTAAAGATTGATGAGGAATATTATATGTTTTTAAATACATTTTTGAATAATGCTGTAACGTAACAAAATGTGGTAAAACTCAAGGGGTCTGAATACTTTCCGAATGCACTGTGTGTGTATATATATATATATATATATATATATATATAAACATTTGTCTTAATTTCCACAATTAACAACTAAATGCGTAATAACGTAGGCAGTTCATGCGAAAGATTGTTAGCCATAACCAGGATTTCCATGACAAAAATTTCATTTTTGTCAAGCAATTATTTTAGTAAACAATTATTGTGATTCATCCTATATTGTCCCTAACATCATTACCACATAGCAACAGATGTGGGATACACACACACACGCACCCTCATACACTCCTACACCGACCCCCACAAACAACCACAAGCCGAGCCAAACTCAACAAATGACTTGATCTGCGAATGCAAATACAGTTGTAGCCGTTTGAGAAGGCATGCAAAATTGAACAAGAATGGGGAGATTTGATTAACCAATCAAATCCTACACGATGGAGTGTTGTAGAGGTAGACCGATTATGATTTTTCAACGCTGATACCGATTATTGGAGGACCAAAACAAGCCGCTACCGATTAATTGGCTGATTTTTAAAATGTTTTTATTTATTTGTAATAATGAAAATTACAACAATACTGAATGAACACTTTTATTTTAACTTAATATAATAAATCAATAAAATCAATGTAGCCTCAAATAAATAATGAAACATAAAAAAATTAAATCATGCAAAAACAAAGTGTTGGAGAAGAAAGTAAAAGTGCAATATGTGCCATGTAAAAAGAACATGAGAACATATGAAAGCTGGTGGTTCCTTTTAACATGAGTCTTCAATATTCCCAGGTAAGACGTTTTAGGTTGTAGTTATTATAGGACTATTTCTCTCTACACCCTTTGTATTTCATATACCTTTGACTATTGGATGTTCTTATAGGCACTTTAGTATTGCCAGTGTAACAGTATAGCTTCCGTCCCTCTCCTCGCCCCTACCTGGGCTCGAACAAGGAACACATCGACAACAGCCACCCTCGAAGCATCGTTACCCATCGCTCCAAAAAAGCTGCGGCCCTTCCAGAGCAAGATTGAAACACTATTAGCGCGCACCCCGCTAACTAGCTAGCCATTTCACATCGGTTACACCAGCCTAATCTTGGGAATTGATAGGCTTGAAGTCATAAAAAGCTCAATGCTTGAAGCACAGGGAAGAGCTGCTGGCAAATGCACAAAAGTGCTGTTTGAATGAATGCTTTCTGCTGCCTACCACCGTTCAGTCAGACTGCTCTATTAAATATCAAATCATAGACTTAATTATAACATAACACACAGAAATACGAGCCTTATGTCATTAATATGGTCAAATCCGGAAACGATCATTTCGAAAACAAAACGTTTATTCTTTCAGAGAAATATGGAACCGTTCCGTATTTTATCTAACGAGTGGCATCCATAAGTCTAAATATTCCTGTTACATTGCACAACCTTCAATGTTATGTCATAATTACGTAAAATTCTGGCAAATTAGTTAATAATGAGCCAGGCAGCCCAATCTGTTGCATATACCCTGACTCTGCGTGCAATTAACGCAAGAGAAGTGACACAATTTCACCTGGTTAATATTGATGGCTAACCTGGATTTCTTTAAAATAAATATGCAGGTTTGTATTGATTTTAAGAAAGGCATTGATGTTTATGGTTAGGTACATTCGTGCAACGATTGTGCTTTTTTCGCAAATGCGCTTTTGTTAAGTCATCCCCCGTTTGGCGAAGTTGGTCTTCACACAGTTCGCAATGAGCCAGACGGCCCAAACTGTTGCATATAGCCTGACTCTGTTGCACAGAACGCAAGAGAAGTGACCCAATTTCCCTAGTTAAAAGAAATTCATGTTAGCAGGCCATATTAACTAAATATGCAGGTTTAAAAATATATACTTGTGTATTGATTTTAAGAAAGGCGTTGATGTTTATGGTTAGGTACACATTGGTGGAACGACAGTGCTTTTTTTGCGAATGCGCTTGTTAAATCACCCGTTTGGCGTAGTAGGCTGTGATTCAATGAGAAATTAACAGGCATCGATTATATGCAACGCAGGACAAGCTAGGTAAACTAGTAATATCATCAACCATGTGTAGTTAACTAGTGATTATGTTAAGATTGATAGTTTTTTATAAGATACGTTTAATGCTAGATAGCACCTTACCTTGGCTCCTTGCTACACTCGCATAACAGGTAGTCAGCCTGCCATGCAGTCTCCTCGTGGAGTGCAATATAATCGGCCGTGATCGGTGTCCAAAAATGCAGATTACCGATTGTTATGAAAACTTGAAATCGGCCCTAATTAATTGGCCATTCCGATTAATCGGTCAACCTCTAGAGTGTTGTGACCATTTCCCCAAGCATCTCTGTGCAGTCAGACCTTTGATTTTTTTGTGCCACCAGGGCCACAATTTGCCTCCTCTCAGATTGTCCAAGAGTGACATCAGTTGAATTTACATAAAGTTCTCTTATTACAATATATAACAAAAATATCACACAACGCAGCTAGTGTTGCCAGCACTACCTCCAACAGAATCCCCACCGGCTAGATACAAGGTTGTCAAGGTTCTCATTAGCAGAAATCCCTTGTATTTTATGCTCACCCATCTGGGGACTTTGGCTTTGTAGGACCAACCCTGCCAGGCAGGCTCAGAAACTTAAGAGGGCGGTGCTGCATTTGTGGGTCTCTGACAGCATTTATCTTTCTGTCTTGGCTGCGTATAGCATACTTGCAGTAGGCCTATGAAAAGGATAAGGACTTCTCCTTAGTGTATGGGTCACTCAGGCGGGTATCTACGGTATAGGGTTGGGGACTGTGCCATCATGAATGGACAATAAATAAATAAACTATATTTATAATTTATTTTTGAAATGTATATCCCATATCTGCACACAATTGAAAGCTCTCTCTGTCACAAGTCCTGCTCGCAGACACACATGGGCTCTGGCATTTGCAACCATTTTCCTTTTTCACTCACTTAACTTCACACTTTTCCAAATACACACCCCACCTTCCATCACAATACACCTGCACATACCCACACGTATTTGTAGTTTATTTCTTTATCAATTGTTGTATTTGATTGTTTTCCTATTTTTTTTATTTATTACAATCCGTACGATGGATAGTATTGGGTGTTCCATTACTCGACTCCTCTATGGGAACGTTGTAATATTTAGAATAGTCATGGAGTAGTCTTGGTGTCTCGGAACAATTGGTTATCAATATACAGTTATTCGACTACGAGAGTTCCAGGTTTCCCTTTTAATCTATTCACCTTGAAGAGTGGGTACAGAACTTTGCGCCGTCCGCAATTTCCTTCAGGATCGGATGATTTATGCATATTTTCGTGCCAGCAACTTTTACCCAGGCTTTTAACCATTATTTTATCTTTAAAGAATGCACATTTGGCAACGATTGGGATCTCATATCTCTGTGCGAAACGGTGTACATGCTGAGTTTGATTTTGCGACAGTATCGCCTGGGATCTGTAGTGATTCAAGAAATAATTATATCACTCATCTCGAGGCTCGCCTTGCCTTCAACTCCTTTATAGCTTTACTGACTAGTTCAAGTATGCCCAGTTTATCATTTGTCGACTTTAGTAAATCGGTTTCTACACTTACCATTCCCGGTGGGGAAAAGCATAAATTGTCTGTGTCCGTCGAGGGGTCTTGTTTTCTTTTGGGGATTGGTTCTCCATGCTTTACACTCCCAACATGTTTGGGTGTTGATTGTATTGGTGATATTGGTCGATACATTTATCTAGCCTTATAATTTGTTGTGTTATTTTCCAGATTGAAGGTTATTGCCCACGAGTATGTGGAGTGAAGTGGTAATATTTAGTTATGCTGCACCACTGTTTTCAGTCTGCAGTGACACCTATGCCTATTGAATCCATCCAGAAAGTTAATTTAGGCAAAAATGAAAGAAGGCTCACTCATGTTTAGGCTATCCTAACGTCCAATTCTTAAAAAACAGGTATCAACTACAGTAACAGTCCAAAGTTTGGACACACCTACTTATTCAAGGGTTTTTCTTTATTTTTTAAAACTATTTTCTACATTGTAGAATTTTTATTTCACCTTTATTTAACCAGGTAGGCTAGTTGAGAACACGTTTTCATTTACAACTGCGACCTGGCCAAGAATAAAGCAAAGCAGTTCGACACATACAACAACACAGAGTTACACATGGAATAAACAAAAATACAGTCAATAATACGGTAGAAAAAATCTATATACAGTGTGTGCAAATTAGGTAAGATAAGGGAGGTAAAGGCAATAAACAGGCCATGATGGCGAAGTAATTACAATATACCAATTCAACACTGGAGTGATTGATGTGCAGAAGATGAATGTGTAAGTAGAGATACTGGGGTGCAAAGGAGCATGATAAATAAATAAATACAGTATGGGGATGAGGTAGTTGGATGGGCTATATTACAGATGGGCTATGTACAGGTGCAGTGATCTGTGAGCTGCTCTGACAGCTGGTGCTTAAAGCTAGTGAAGGAGATATGAGTCTCCAGTGATTTTTGCAGTTCGTTCCAGCCATTGGCAGCAGAGAACTGGAAGGAAAGGCAGCCAAAAGAGGAATTGGCTTTGGGGGTGACTAGTGAGATATACCTGCTGGAGTGCGTGCTACGGGTGGGTGCTGCTATGGTGACCAGTGAGCTGAAATAAGGTGGGGCTTTACCTAGCAGAGACGTGTAGATGACCTGGAGCCAGTGGGTTTGGCGACGAGTATGAATTCGAGGGCCAGCCACCGAGAGAGTACAAGTCGCAATGGTGGGTAGTATATGGGGCTTTGGTGACAAAACGTTTGCTTCACTGCTTTTCTTAATTTTTTACCCCTTTTGTAGCTAGTGTCACACGGCTAGCTGGAGGGGTGGAATTACTAGTTAGCTCTCTCGTTTAGCTCAACCCACTAACGGCGTTGACTAGGCCGACCATCCTAGCGTCACTGTTTGTCGGTTGAGAGCCACGTTTCTTTTTGTCGCAAGACCAACATAGGACAAAGTTAGCGCTAGCTTCCTTTTGGCTAACTAGCTAGGCTAATAGTCCACGTGGTGAATGCTAGCTACGTTCACATTGTTAAAGGATTAGCTTCTCTGGCGAGCACTGTGCTACCTAGCTAGGCTACTAGCTCAAGTGGCGAATGCTGGTTAGGCTTCACTTTGTTCTCGGATTAGCTGTTTTCTGGAGCCATGGAACCTGCTAGCTCGGCCCAGAGGGCACCAAGCAAGTCCCCAGCTCCGGCACATCCATGCCTATGCGGGGGCGACCATTTCGGGCAAGGACACACACTCCCTGGGTGTCGAACACGCAGAAGCAGCATTTGACGACCCCCGGTCATGCATCCATTGCAGGGTTTTTGCTGCTAACAACCTCCACCGGAGAGTGCGCAGAGCAGCCCAACGTAGTTTGTCTCCGACTTTTAACTCGAGCGGGGAGACTGCCTCACAGACAACGCCCTCATGGGCTGACAGCTTTGATGGCTAACCCAAGAACCTTCACCCACTTTTCCTTTCGAGCCGAAGGAATTGTTTGGGCCGGGTGTCGCCGCCATGAGAACTTCGAAAGGAGGGCGATGCCTTCAACTCCGGCGATGCCTTCAAGGAATGGTGGCTACCTGGCCTACCTCTCCACAAGCCAGAGCTGCGTGGCAGGGAGAGGGCAATTAGCTGGCACCAGAACTTTCTGCCAGATCTACCCCACAGTTCAGGGTAGCCAACAGTTCACTCCGTGTTCTGGCCTGCCTCCTCTCGGGTGGTGCACAGACTTTCTTCCCACCACTATGGGGGAGAGGCACATTGGTGCTCATAAAATCCTACCCTTTGTGCAGCTACTCATTTTCATGCGTTTACTCTCAAGGAAGATGGAGGGAATCCACTATGCCCTCTGTGCCACGGCTCTCCCCCCAGTTAAAGTAGCTGGGGCAGGATGGCAAATTGTCAGTCGCCAGCAAGCACCGTCCCTATGTTCTTGTGTGTCAACACTTCCCATTTAAAAAAAAAGCCTCTTGTATCCAGGCGTCATGCCAAGGACAATGAAAAATATACATTCTCCATAGCTACCTGAGGTCGCTCCGGCATCACTGGTGAGCGAGAGTTGATCGAGCTGTGGTCAAGGCGGTCACCTCAGTTGGCCTGCAGGACGCTCGTTTTCACTTAAGCATTCTGCCAGTACACAGGAGGTTTCTGAAGTTTGCTTTTCAAGGCACAGCCGATGAAGTGTAGTGGCGAACATCAACCGACAGGTTGACTACACAGACTATCTGCCAGGATTATTCTTTGGCGCAGAGCACACTTACTGCCCATACACACGGCTCATGTCTCGGGCGTACTGAACTCATTTTCCAGAGGGAATCCCCATCTAAGGGACTGGAGACTCCTTCCCCAAGTGGTGAAACATATCTGGGAGAGATGGGGTTAAGCGTCCGTAGAGCTCTTCGCATCACAAGAAAACGCTTACTGCCTGTTGTTTCTCGTGCTAGCAGGAGACGCACCCCCGGTGGTTGGATGAGGGTGTTGCTTTACACTTTTCCTCCCCTCACTCCCCACTCTGGCCAGACTGAGGGGAAAAAGGCTTATACCTAATCTTGATAGCCCCTCAATGGCAAGGCAAGCTCTGGATAGCGCAGATCACTCTCCTGCTATATGACGAGCCTTGTCAACTACCGTTACTAAGTAGACGGTGTGAAAGAAGCCGGCGCAGGGGATGGCTGCCGTTTTATGGGCTCTTAACCAACCGTGCAATTTTGTTTGTTTTTTCATATTGTTTAATTTATCTTGTACATTGTTGGATTCGACATTTTGAACATTGAGATTTTAAATAAATGATAGGAAAGACGCTTATAATCAAAGGAGAAAGAGACTGGGCCTCTGTAGAAAGACAGATAGCTGTGGAATGTGTTGGGGACGGGAGCAGGGCACCGTGTTGATACAGGGGAGACAGATGGACATCTGTGGATTAGATGGAGGGGTTGAGGTCAGGAGGTGAGGACAGATTCCCTTAAGGGAGTAATAAGGGTTTGGTATCCTGTTACCCTCTTTCTGTTGAACCATAAGATGTAAGGATTGTCTTAAGTAGGATGTATATAACTGATGGAGAGAAATGTTTTGGTGTCTGAATACAGCTGTACAGAACCTTTGGGAAGAATTAAACTTGGTGAAAGCTTCTCTAGTGTCCGTGAGTTATTTACTCTGAAAAATAAGAACCTAACAACATAATTTTGCTGCTACCGTCTTATCACCGAAAAGAGCTTTTGGACAGTGATTACTCACCTTGAACTGGACAAATCATTTTTAACGAGTCGGACGAGACACCCGAGCAGGCCCTCATCCCCGTAATTCGCAGGAGATCGGGGTGACTTGTGAGGATCCGGTGACAGGTGGCTAATCTGCCTTTGCCATCAGTACTTTGGCCAACGTACAATCGCTGGATAACAAATTGGATGAACTACAAGCACGTATATCCTACCAACGGCACATAAAAAACTGTACTATCTTATGTTTCACTGAGTCGTGGCTGAACGACGACATGAAAATAACATACAGCTGGAGGGTTATACATTGTATCGGCAGGATAGAACAGCAGCCTCTGGTAAGACAAGGAGTGGCGGTCTATGTATATTTGTAAACAACAGCTGGTGCACGATATCTAAAGAAGTCTTGAGGTTTTGCTCGACTGAGGTAGAGTATCTCATGATAAGCTGTAGACCACACTATCTACCTAGAGTTGTCAACTATATTCTTCGTAGCTGTCTATTTACCACCACAAACTGATGCTGGCACTATGACCGCACTGAATGAGCTGTATACGGCCATAAGCAAACAGGAAAAAGTTAACCCGGGACGGCACTCCTTGTGGCCAGGACTTTAATGCAGGGAAACTTAAATCCGTTTTACCTAATTTCTACATGCATGTTAAATGTGCAAAAAGAGGGAAGAAAACAATACACCAGTGGTTCCCAAAAGTTTTATAGTCCCGTACCCCTTCAAACATTCAACCTCCAGCTGCGTACCCCCTCTAGCACCAGGGTCAGCACACCCTCAAATGTTGTTTTTTGCCATCATTGTAAGCCTGCCACACACACACTATACGATACATTTATTAAACATAAGAATGAGTGTGAGTTTTTGTCACAACTCGGCTCGTGGGAAGTGACAGAGCTCTTATACGATCAGGGCACAAATAATAATAATATAATAATAATCAATAATTTTGCTCTTTATTTAACCATCTTACATATAAAAAATTATGAATAACTCACCACAGGTTAATGCGAAGGGTGTGCTTGAAAGGATGCACATAACTATGCAATGTTGGGTTGTATTGGAGAGAGTCTGTGTGTGGATAATGATTTAAGACAGTCTGTGCTTGTATTTAGTTTTCATGCCAGTGAGGGCAGAGAATCACTTTCACATAGGTACGTGGTTGCAAAGGGCATCAGTGTCTTAACAGCGCGATTTGCCAAGGCAAGATACTCTGAGCGCAGCCCAATCCAGAAATCTGGCAGTGGCTTCTGATTAAATCCAATTTTCACAGAACCGCTTGTTGCAATTTTGATGAGGCTCTCTTGTTCAGATATCGGTAAGTGGACTGGAGGCAGGGCATGAAAGGGATAACGAATCCAGATGTTTCTGTCATCTGTTTCAGGAAAGTACCTGCGTAATTGCGCACCCAACTCACTCAGGTGCTTCGCTATATCACATTTGACATTGTCCATAAGCTTGAGTTAATTTGATCACAAAAAAATCATACAATGATGGAAAGACCTGTATGTTGTCCTTGTTAATGCAGATAGGAAAGAGCTCCAATAGCCTCAATTTTGTCCCGCACATTGAATATAGTTGCGTAGAGTCCCTGAATTCTAAGATTCAGATCATTCAGGCGAGAGAAAACATCACCCAGATTGGCCAGTCGTGTGAGAAACTCGTCATCATGAAAAAGGTCAGACAAGTGAAAATGATGGCCAGTAAAGAAAACTTTAAGCTCGTCTCTCAATTTAAAAAATACATGTCAATACTTTGCCCCTTGATAACCAGCGCACTTCTGTATGTTGTAAAAGCGTTACATGGTCACTGCCCATATCATTTCATAGTGCAAAAAATACACGAGAGTTCAGGGGCCTTGCTTTAACAAAGTTTTCACTGTAGTGTCCAAAACGTCTTGCAAGCTGTCAGACATTCCCTTGGCAGCATGAGCCTCTCGGTGGATGCTGCAGTGTACCCAAATGGCATCGGGAGCAACTGCTTGCATGCGCGTTACCACTCCACTATGTCTCCCTGTCATGGCTTTTGCGCCATCAGAACAGATGCTCACATGGACCGTTAGTGGAATTCCTGCGAGAGAGTAATGGTTAATGTGATTGGATGTTAATTATTTGACTAGGCTACCTGTATTTGACATTGTGTTGTTATTTCGCTTAACACTAGATGGTTTAATTTAATTTTTGGCAGTGAAACGAGGCTACTCAGGTGAGAAAAAAAAACTCACCCAAATGTATAGCCACGTTGGAAAATATAAATGGACTGTTTGAAAATGTGAAGAAAAGAAATGTCGTACCCCGCAATGGCATTGCGCGTACCCCAGTTTGGGAATACCTGCTTTAGATCACCTTAACTCCACACACAGAGACGTGTACAAAGCTATCCATCGCCCTCCATTTGGCAAATCTGACCAGAATTCTATCCTCCTGATTCCTGCTTACAAGCAAAAATGTAAGCAGGAAGCACCAGTGACTCGGTCAATAAAAAAAGGGTCAGATGAAGTAGATGCTAAGCTACAGGACTATTTTGCTAGCACAGACTGGAATATGTTCCGGGATTCTTCCGATGCCATTGAGGAGTACACCACATCAGTCACTGGCTCCATCAATAAATGCATCGATGACGTCGTCCCCACAGTGACTGCACGTACATACCCCAACCAGCAGCCATGGATTACAGGCAACATCCGCACTGAGCTAAAGGTTAGAGCTGCTGCGGAAGCTTATAAGAAATCCCACTATTCCCTCTGACGAACCATCAAACAGGCAAAGCATCAACACGGGACTAAGATCGAATCTACACCGGCTCCGACGCTCGTCGGATGTGGCAGGGCAAACTATTACAGACTACAAAAGGAAAGCACAGCAGAGAGCTGTTCAGTGACACGAGCCTACCAGATGTGTTAAATTACTTCTATCCTCACTTCGAGGCAAGTAACACTGAAACATGCATGAGAGCATCAGCTGTTCTGGAACAACTGTGTGATCACGCTATGCGGAGTAAATGTGAGTAAGACCTTTAAACAGGTCAACATTCACATTCACAGACGGATTACCAGGACGTGTACACCGAGCATGCGCTGACCAACTGGCAAGTGTCTTCACTGACATTTTCAACCTCTCCCTGTCTGTAATACTAACATGTTTCAAGCAGACCACCATAGTCCCTGTGCCCAAGAACACTAAGGTAACCTGCCTAAATGACTACCGACCCGTAGCACTCATGTCTGCAGCCATAAAGTGCTTTGAAAGGCTGGTCATGGCTCACATCAGCACCATTAACCCAGAATGCTAATCATTGACTATGGCTCAGCGTTCAACATCATAGTGCCCTCAAATTTCATCACTAAGCTAAGGACTATGGGATTAAATACCTCCCTCTGCAACTGGATCCTGGACTTCCTGACCCGCCGCCCCCAGGTGGTAAGGGTAGGTAACAACACAACTGCCACACTGATCCTCAACATGGGGGCCCCTCAAGGGTGCGTGCTCAGTCCCCTCCTGTACTTCCTGTTCACTCATGACTGCACGGCCAGGTCTGACTCCAACACTTTCATTAAGTTTGCAGAATACACAACAGTGGTAGGCCTGATCACTGACAATGACGAGACAGCCTATAGGGAGGAGGTCAGAGACCTGGCCATGTGGTGCCAGGATAACAATCTCTCCCTCAGCGTGATCAAGACAAAGGAGAAGATTGTGGGCTACAGGAAAGATTCTCATCGGCGGGGCTGTAGTGGTGCAGGTTGAGAGCTTCAAGTTCCTTGGAGTCCACATCACCAACAAACTAACATGGTTCAAGCACACCAAGACAGTCGTGAAGAGGGCACGACAAAACCTATTCCCCCTGAGGAGACTGAAAAGATTTGGCATGTGTCCTCAGATCCTCAAAATGTTCTACAGCTGCACCATCCTGACAGTTTGCATCACTACCTGGTATGGCAACTGCTCGGCCTCCGACCGCAAGAGACTACAGAGGGTAGGTACGGCCCAGTACATCACTGGGGCCAAGCTTCCTGCCATCCAGGACCTCTATACCAGGCGGTGTTAGAGGAAGGCCCTAAAAATTGTCAAAGACTCCAGCCACCCTAGTCATAGACTGTTCTCACTGCTACCGCACAGCAAGCGGTACCGGAGCGCCAAGTCTAGGTCCAAGAGGCTTCTAAAGAGCTTCTACCCCCAAGCCATAAGACTCCTGAACATCTAATCAAATGGCTACCCAAACTTTTACGATGCTGCTACTCTCTGTTATTATCTATGCATAGTCACTTTTAAGAACTCCACCTACATGTACATATTACCTCAATTACCTCGACTAACCGGTGCCCACGCACATTGACTCTGTACCGGTACCCCCTGTATATAGCCTCGTTATTGTTATTTTACTGCTGCTCTTTAATTATTTGTTACTTTTAGGTGTTTTTCTTAACTGCATTGTTGGTTAAGGGCTTGCAAGTAAGCATTTCACTTTCACCTGTTGTATTTGGCGCATGTGACATAACATGTTAGTTGATCTGCTGACCCAAGCAAACAGAGAGATTTTCAAGGCCCTCTGTGTCCGGGACGAATGCTGTGCATAAACCTGGGTGAAACCGGCGAGAGCCTTTGAGCAAAAGCAAACAACTCTTTGTGCCCCTCTCTCGTCAACAGTTATGTGGAAGCTATTATATTGGCCTATAGAAGCAAGGGGTTACAGCCTCCAGAGGGTCTAAGGGCTAACTCCATCAGAGGTATGGCTGCCTCTTGGGCACTGTTCAAAGGCATCTCCTTACAGGAGATTTGCTCTATGGCTTGTTGGGCATCCCCTCATACTTATATGAGGTTCTATCGACTAGGCGTCACTGCGTCCTCTTTTGTGCATATTGTCCTTAGCGTCGGGACCTCCGAGGGTTGATATTGAGAGTACCTGGCTTCGGCAAGCGTGTGCGATATGGGAGTTGGCCGTACGAATAATTGAAAGAGAACTAAAGGCTACTTGTGTAACCCCAGTCCTCTGATATTATGAGTGAGACATCTCACCACATTCCCCTACGCGCAAGCTCAGAGGCCAGGCGGGTGACTCATTAGTATGAGGTGAAGGGCTTGGATAGATGTACATGATTGGTTCTTCAAGCTACTTAGGAGATTCTGGTTAATTCCACTAGTGAGATCTCTCACTCATAATATCAGAGAACCGGGGTTACGCAAGTAACCTTAAGTTTGTCTTCCAGTCAAGATGATCCAATCACTATCTAATCAAGGCTCGGTGAGTCTACACATGGTATTAAAATGTATCTCTTATTGGTCCACTGTGACCAGATGAGGGCAGAATCAGAATGTGGTCAAAATCTGGACATAGGACACATGTTAGCGCAAAGTATAAACAGAGCGTTCATAAGCTCTGTTCCAGGGCATCAGTGCGCATTCCCTGGACCAGAGCTTTCATGTGATGGAGCTGTGCTAGTACCGTCTTCTCCTTGGTCTGGAAGATCTCAGCAGCCTCCTCCTGGGAACAGGTCTCCTCGTAGCACTCCCGCTCCAGGTTGCCGGGCATCATCTCCTCAAGGAAGAAGTTGGCCCTGGGCCGCCGGGGCCCTCGGAGCAGCTGCACTGCATGCCTCTGCTCCAGAAACACTGGGTACAGTGGAGCAGGGTGAAGTCGCCAGTAGACGTTGATCTTGAATCAGTTTAGCATTTTCCCCACTTATGGTTAAAGTTAAGATTGGGGGAGGGGAAGCTGATCCTAGATCTGTACCTAGGGGAAACTTCACCCCAGAGCGGGCACAATGCTTTAGTCCTGTGTGGCTCAGTTGGTAAGAGCATGACACTAACTAGGGCAGGGTTGTGGGTTCAATTCTCGCAGTGATCACCACACATAAAACATGTTGGCCTATGTACTGTAAGCTGCTTTGAAAAAAAAAAAGTGTCTGCTAAGTGGCATTCATATACAATACTGACATCTGCAACCCAGACATTGACAAGGGCCTCAAGAGCATAGATTTGCTGGTTTTAGTTGTGTAGCTTAATCATATCACTGAATTGAGTTATATTTTAATGTATGACACCCATCACACACGTAAATATCTCATTAAGTATCTAGTAAGCTGGAATTGAGGTGGTTTAATTAACGATTGCAAATACAGCACAATCAATGGGCACGTTCCACTCTGACTACAAGGTGAGGTGTTACCTTTTGATTCAAACAGGGAACAGACAGAGACCAGAAGTACTGTGAGGAGCCAACCGTCAGACTGTGACATTCCTGCGCTCCAGGTAGAAGTTGAAGGAAGGGAACTGGGATCAGCTAGACTTTTCTGTGTGGACAAAAGTATACAAAATGGTAAGAAAGGCAGGAACTGGACTAGGTAACCAGGAGTGCTTTATCCATATTACCACATAGAATTTCCTTGGTTAAAAACAACCAAATTGACAGCGCTAATCCTTTAGCAGTAGTGGTCTGCATTTCTGCGAATTCTATTGTTGTCTTTACTTAATCAGTGTCCATGTAGTACATACTTTGAGATATCTACTCTGTGCCTGGAGCACACATTACCCCTTCGGTTCACTAATCAAGATTTAGTTATGAGAAATAACCTACCGTTTTCTGTGGGTGTCTGCTAAAATGGTGGCATTTCCCCACAAGCTCGGCTATTGATCTTTAACTAAATTCTAAAATGTTGACACAGTGAATCATTGGCACTGGCCAGGGCAGCGTTCAAGGCACTCGACAGTTTTGCACTAATCATCATACTCATGTCTGATTCTAAAGAATCATGAGACTGAATGTCTTAATGAGAAGAAAAATAATTTTGCCGTAGTTCTAAAGTGTGGCCAGGGAAGTCATATGTTAAAAACAATGTTGGACCTTCAATTTATGAACGAAACATTTTTAAACATGGCTAAACATTGAAATCTTGAACGTAATCCACGTGATGGTATTGCCTAAAGAAACACGTCCAAAGACCCAACTCACACATATCCAATTTTTATTACAGGATGGCGGTATTTCAATATACAAGACAGACATATTTACAACCAAGTGGGTCGGGCTTATGTACATGGAAAAAAGAGGTATAGCATACAGTATTATTTCTAACGTATAAATTATCAATAAATACTGGAACGGGAAGAGACCGCTTCCCAGGGGTTCTCGATTCTCGACAAGCAAAGAAGAAAGGGACAACCACAAAGGTTGCGAGGAGGGAAATGATATGACCATACAGACCATAATGAAAACAATTGCAATGCTGCACAGCCAGACATAAAACAGAACCTGGACATCCACACGGGACTGAGTGGGAGAGAACATGACTAGGCCAAAGAGTTTCTCCTGACCCAGGGACTTGACCAGGAAGAACACTGGGCCATACTTATTATACCCTAGATATTAACCGAATTCCAAATAAACTCTTAATCCCTACCTCCTATTCGTTTGTGCAGACCTAAGAGGATAGGTATAAGCAATTGGCGACAATTCCATCTGGCCTGTCAGAGGGCAAAACTGAGCTACCACCATATTGCTTATTGACCTATCCAATCTTGTCATATGTACACAAGTGCCCACAGGGGTAAGGACGAGTGGTTGATTTGAGTTCCAGGATATAACGTGGTCAGAAAAAACTAGAGGCCTTAAACATTACCGGCCAGTTTCTTGGAGCCAGATTGAGCCCCCTCTTGGACTAAAAAGCACTTTCGAGGTAGATTCTCCATTGAGTGTGCATGATTAATCCAGAAATAGGCTTAATCTGAGTCCGGGAAACTACTTTAACCCAGGTGAATAATCTTAAGGCAGGGTTCGAAAAATGTGATCTTATGGACACCAAAAGGGTGCCAAGACATGCTCCACACACCCAGAGATCTGCCTGATATGTGATAGTTTGTAGATTATTTAAGGCATGGTCAAGTTTGGCTTTTCCCTACAATACATGAGTGTTGTGTTCTGTAGGAGGGAAACCTTTTCAAACGGGGAGACTCCCTGAATCTCCGATGTGCACTAATGAACACGAACATCGGGGGCCTATCACGCTCTAAAATGACGTTTGGTCACAAAGCAGGGTCGTCGCTTTCGTCTAGTTCACCAGCCCCGCATTCAACCTAGGTAGTTGGAATTGTAATTGTTATTCATATAAAAAGGACAGGGACGAAGAGGGACATAAGGAGAAAGAGAAATTACACATGCACCTGGGAAAAGGCTGAAGGTTGTTTGAAGTGATTGGTTGATTGTCGCTGCTTATCCTTGTAGTTCAGACCTCTTCCAGTCTATCTGTTTCTCTTTTGGGAACCTATTACCTGGCATCCCATGTCATTTTTAGAAACATCCTGGTTCAAACGCATTCAAACTCAACATATCCAGTACAACGCATACGAAATAAATAGATGCATATTTCAATACGAAAAACTCAGCCTCTTCCTTAAGTCTTTTCCATGATCCAGTCAGTGGAAACTATGGAAATATAACCTATGGTGCCCACTCTATATGTTCAAAAGACACCTCCTAGAATCATGCAGTGCATTACCTCTTGACCTATGAAGCTCTGGTCAAAAATAGTGTCCCATATGAGGAATAGGTTCATTCGAGATGCAGCCTTGCTAGTTTCTGCATCTTCCTTGACTTGGCAAACAAGCTTCTGAAATGTATCAACTGTTTAAAGTTCAATTGGTCAAACGTTAATTGGTGGAGTCTGGCGCTGGTTTGTTGATAAGGCATTCTGGGTAGTTCAGTTTTTCTGTCAGCAGACTTTGTTCCTGGTAGTCAGCCCGATTGGATTCCCTGCAATCTCTCCTGACCTTCCTCTCTCTCAACTGACATCATTGAACACCCCTCCCCAGTGACGATAGTGGTTTGGCCTCCTCCGTTTGCAGTTCAGTTGGTTGCTCCCAGACATGGACGCTGCAGAGATGGGGTGTGAAGAAAGGCACTGTGGTAAATTTTATTGGTTGACTAAACTCATATCCATATTTGAGTGTATATTGGTCCCGTTGGGTTTAAGCTGTTCAAGGCTTGGGAGGTGTGGGTACAGCATGGCTGGGTACAGTCAGTTTAGGTAGAGGGTCTGGTGCAGCACACACAGTTGTACAGGAGAGAGCCTAGGCTTCGCTGGCAGTGCTGCTGCGACTCAACTCTCTGATACCCTGGAGAATACGCTTCATGTGGCCAACCTTCGTCACCCCCAAATCCTGCAATGGATGGACACACACACACACACACAAACACAAATTAGATCAAACACAAGGACACACATGTGGACCCATGTACCATGTAGGGTCAGGACTTTTCCCAGAGGTCACCTGGCAGGGAAAACTCCAAGCTCTTTATAGACTATAAATAACTTAAATCAATGAACAGGGAGTCAAATCAAACACCCATGGTAAAGCCCCAGAGTAGTGAAACATAAGAAAGCTCTACCTGGCACCTGAAAGAACGGCTGCCTCCCAATACCATCTCCTTTCACATGACGTGTGCACTCGTTCACAATGTTGGCGAAGCTACTCTGAAGATATAGTTTACCAAGCTACCAATTACTTTACACTGGAATAAGTTAAGCTACAATAAAGCTACCCTTAAGAAAAATAGTTTCATTTATTAAAGTTGTTTTCAACAAGTCGTTCACTACATCCAAACTATACTGAAAAAAAATGTAAACGCAACATGCAACAATTTCAAAGATTTTACTGAGTTACAGTTCATATGAGGAAATCAATCAATTGAAATAAATTCATTAAACCCTAATCTATGGATTTCACATGACTGGGAATACAGATGTGCATCTGTTGGTCACAGATACCTTTAAAAAATTAAAAACTAGGGCGATTCCGAGTGACGCAGCGGTCTAAGGCACTGCATCGCAGTGAGTTCACTTCAGACCCAGGTTTGATGCCGGGCAGTGTCCTTGTGGCGGGCAGATTAACCTCGGTCATCAGCTGTGAACAGTGTTTCCTCCGACACAGCTGGCGTCCAGGTTAAGCGTGTGGATGTTAAGACGCACGGTTTGGCGGGGGACGCAAGACAAGACCTTTGCCTCCCGAGCTGGTTGGGGAGTTGCAGCGATGAGACAAGATAGAAAAAGGGGGTACAAAAATGTAATAAAAGTAGGGCCGTGGATCAGAAAACCAGTCACTGTCTGGTGTGACCACCATTTGCTTCATGCAGCGCGACACATCCACTTCGCACAGAGTTGATCAGGTTGTTGATTGTAGCCTGTGGAATGTTCTATCACTCCTCTTCAATGGCTGTGCGAAGTTTCTGGATATTGGCGGTAACTCAAACACGCTGTTGTACACGTCAATCCAGAGCATCCCAAACATGCTCAATGGGTGACATATGTCTGGTGAGTATGCAGGCCATGGAAGAACTGGAACATTTTTAGCTTCCAGGAATTGTGTAGATACCTTTGCAACATGGGGCCGTGCATTAACATGCTGAAACATGACGTGATGGCGGCGGATGAATGGCATGACAATGGGCCTCAGGATCTCATCAAGGTATCTCTGTGCATTGAAATTTCCATTAATAAAATGCAATTGTGTTTGTTGTCCGTAGCTTATGCCTGCCCAACCATAACCCCACCGCCACCATGGGTCACTCTGTTCCCAACGTTGACATCAGCAAACAGCTCGCCCACAGGACGCCATACACATGGTCAGCGGTTGTGAGGCCGGTTGGACGTACTGCCAAATTCGACACTGAAGGCCGGTTGGACGCACTGCCAAATTCGACACGGCTTATGGTAGTGAAATTATCACTCAATTATCTGGCAACAGCTCTGGTGGACATTCCTGCAGTCAGCATGCCAATTGCACACTCCCTCAAAACTTGAGACATCTGTTGCAAAACGGCACATTTTAGAGTGCCCTTTTATTGTCTCAAGCACAAGGTACACCTGTGTAATGATCATGCTGTTTAATCAGCTTCTTGAAATGCCACACCTGTCAAGTGGATGGATTATCCTGGCAAAAGAAAAATGCTCCCTAACAGGTATTTAAACAAATTTGTACATAAAATTTGAGAGAAATAACATTTCTGGGATCTTTTATTTCAGCTCAAGAAACATGGGACCGAAACTTTACATGTTGCATTTATATTTTTGTTCAGTATACTTTATGAAAAATGATCATACCTAAATCTGAAATGTCATAAATTACAAAGTACACTCTGGAGTCAGATGTTAACATAATGTGTAATTTCGACCATTAAACACAAAAACGATGTTTCAAGTGAAAATTAGGCAGGTCTGATGCCGAAAAATAATAGAAATTTTGCCTACTTTACCCGTATTTTCTGTTCTTCATGCAAAAAAGGAAGTGTGTAGTTCCAGTAGTAAGCTACTCAGCAAAAAAATAACTAACACTACAAATATTTTTTATTTAGTGAAACTACCCCCAAGCTACAGCAAAATGTAATTAAATTACTAGTTGAACTACATGTAGTTCTCTACTCCCCATCACTGCTCTTTCACTACTTTCCACAAACCTAAAAGCATTGGATTGGTGGAAGCATGTGCTAGTGGGAGTTTCTTATGCCACTAATTTCCTTTCAAATTAGTGAAGGGTAGTAAACAAGTGCACACTTCGGGAAGAAGGAGAGATATTTGGGACAGCCTGTATGTGTGCAGTACCTTGAGGTCCCTCCTCTCCAGGTGCAGCAGCTCGGCGCCGCGCACGTCGTGCCCAATAAAGATCTCCTTGTACTCGGTGAGACAGATGAGCTCCAGCCAGGCGGCTACCTCCTCTGTGCCCCACTGGTGCACTGCAGAAAGCAAGACCCCCTTCAGACCCCCAACCACACCACGGAAAGACACCACAGAGAGACGCCACAACCCTGCACAGCCCTTAACCGCAGCTCTAGGATAAGATTAACCTACCCTAAATCCTAACTTTGACCATTACAGGGATGATGGTGTGTGGAATGTTGTGGCGACCTCAGAAAGAATTGAATGTGATTTTCAAAGAGTGTTGACCATGATTTGTCATTGTCCAAACATGATTTTAATAAAGAGTGTTCCAGAGTAATTCCTGTGAGAGAGTGAGAGTGAGAGAGAGTGAGAGAGAGAGAGTGAGAGAGGTAGATAGTACCTGGCAGTGTGAGAGTGGCACAGGCCTCCCTGTTCTTGGTGTTTTTGTCCTTCTTGAACTTGGGGACGAGACGGAACTTGGCACTGCGGCTGCGCTTGGAGAAATCCGTCAGGTGTGCCTGCAGAAACACAGACAGGCCAGACAGACAGGTTAGAGAGAAAGACAGCCAGGTCAGACAGACAGACAGACAGACAGACAGACAGGTTAGAGAGAAAGACAGCCAGACAGATTAGACATTGGGTGATACAGACTGTCCAGTACTATGGACCCACAGAGTTGAACAGTTTTACTCTAGGCCAGCACGAACACACCGACCTGATTCAATGAATCAATCATCAAGACCTTGATTATAAGTAGCCCATTTACACTCGTACCCGTAAACGGGTTGAAAATAGTCGATTTGGACACTGATAAATGCCTAAATGGGAACACAGTGGCTATACAGTAACATGCTATACATGACGTCAGAGCTCTGGGTCTCTGCTTCACAGATCTGTATTGGTTTTGACTGACGGCCGTTCTGAACTTGAGCACCGTGCACAACAAGAAGTAGCCTCCAAATGAAAGCCTAACACCGTAAGATCGTATTTTATAATTTAGCTAGTCATGTTGGCAATAGAACAAGCTTTCAAATTATGCCCACCTGACGAGATTGTAATTTATAATGGACCGTTTTTGGATTGTGGAAACAACAACAGTAATTGTGTAAAGGCGGTGATGCAGGGCTATGTTCCAAAGAAAACAATTACAAATGCACATAAAATCAACAGCGTAATGCTTGGATTCAGTCTTTTGTCAGGTGAACGGTTGTGTTCTCTTTAGTCTAATCATTTCCCCATACTCTCCAAACGGTTCCCTTTTAATTGTTACCATGGTTATAGATGCTTTCCATATTTCCACTTCTCTAAGAAACATTTCAATTTAGCCCTATCCATATAGACCAATTCCCACAAGTGTAATGGGTTAAATCAGGTGTGGTATTACTGGACTGGGACTAAGATTGAAAAGCACTGAGGTAAGCGGCTGGTGTGTATAGTATGTGTGTGTGTGTTTGTGGTCGCATCTAGATCTACCTCATCATCCCCAGGTTCGATGAGCTGACACAGCCAGGGTATGTCTGGGAGTCTGCGTAGCTGCTGGGCCACAGTTCCCAGGGCTCCAGTTAACTGCTCCTTCTGAGGAGGGTCCAACTGCTGAAAAGACATACCCAGTTACAAAAACATAATACCCCCCCCCCACACACACAGACACATGCAGCTGCACCTACACACA
The DNA here is from genome assembly GCF_029448725.1 of Salvelinus fontinalis. NCBI lineage: Eukaryota > Metazoa > Chordata > Actinopteri > Salmoniformes > Salmonidae > Salvelinus > Salvelinus fontinalis. The sequence goes on from NC_074697.1 coordinate 49,613,228, forward strand.
AACAGACAGACCGACAGGCAGGCAGACAACAGCTTTGAGACTTACCAGGCACATCTTGCCTGCCAGTAGCAGCTCTGTCTCACTGTGAAGGGCCTTGACGTTACTGACCATCTGAACCACTACACTGCAGTTCAGACCCTGTGTAGAACAGAGACGAACACACACATTACAAACCACAGGTGCACTTAGTTACCCACAGAAGCAGGGGTACAATGTGCATTCAATGTGTGTGACTGTAGATATTGGATTGATTGATTGTCATACATGTACACCATTTAGTGCCAGCCCATATGTGCTTAACAAATCATCAAATCACAAAACATAATGACATTATACAATTTAAGATGTACAGTGCATTCAGAAAGTATTCAGACACTTTTTCCACATTTTGTTATGTAACAGCCTTATTCTAAAATGTATTGTTGGAATCGGCTAAACTTTGATCACTGAGATAGTAAATGAATGATAGGAAATTAAAGAGAATGGGTTTCATCTGTAGATTAGATGAAGGAGGAGTTGAGGTCAGGAGGTGTGGACAGATTCTCTTAACTTCTTTGGGGTAGGGGGCAGTATTTTCACGTCCGGATGAAAAGCATGCCCAGAGTAAATGGCCTGCTACAAAGCCATAAAAGCTAGAATATGCATATTATTAGTAAATGTGGATAGGAAACACTCTGAAGTTTCTGAAACTGTTTGAATGATGTATGTGAGTATAACAGAACTCATATGGCAGGCAAAAACCTGAGAAAAAAATCCAACCAGGAAGTGGGAAATCTGAGGTTGGTCGATTTTCAACTCAGCTCCTATTGAGGGAGGAGTACAAATTGAACAAGTGGCAGAAACCAAACTATTGGGAGTGCAGCTAGACAACTGCTTATCATGGTCATCTCAAATAACAAATCTATGTATAAAAAAAAAAGAAAACAATTCTTAAAAACTTCTTGTCAATACGGGGGCGCTGTTTTCACTTTGGAAAAAATCGTGCCCAATTTAAACGGCCTCGTACTCTATTCTAGATCATACAATATGCATATTATTATTACTATTGGATAGAAAACACTCTCAAGTTTCTAAAACTGTTTGAATTATATCTGTGAGTAAAACATAACTCATTTGGCAGCAAACTTCCATACAGGAAGTGAAAAATCTGAAAACGAGGCTCTGTCAGGGCCTGCCTATTCAACTGGCTTATATTTATCGATATACATGCACTTCATACGCCTTCCACTAGATGTCAACAGGCAGTGGAAGGTGGAATGGGGTGTCTAGCTTGATCTGAGGGCGAACAAGAGCTTTTGGAGTGACAGGTCTGCCATTTTGTCAGTGTTCCAAGGCGCGCGAAGGAGCTCCACATTGTCTTCTGAAAAGCGTTCGGTTTACACGGCGAATATCTCCAGCTCTGATTTTATTTTGATACATATTAGAAAAACATCATGAAGTAGGTTTTTTCAACCGAGTTTTATCAGTTTATTGGGACTTTTGGAGTTTTCCGTTCTTTGCGCCAAGAGAGGATGGGAATGTTAGCAACCTTGGCTAGCATTGTGGCGCAAATTCGACAGACGAAATGGACATTCTAAAACCAAACAACGATTTATTCTGGACCAAGGACTCCTTGTACAACATTCTGATGGAAGCTCATCAAAAGTAAGAAAACATTTATGATGTTATTTCGTATTTCTGTGTAAAATGTTGAGTCCTATTCTCCGCCGTTTTGGTGAGCACTATCTCGCAATAACGCAAGCTGTATGTTACGGTAAAGTTATTTTTACAAATCTAACACAGCGGTTGCATTACGAACCAGTGTATCTTTCATTTGCCATACAACAAGTATTTTTATGTAAAGTTTATGATGAGTTCTTTGGTCAGATTAGGTGAGTGTCCAAAATATCTCCGGACATTCTGGGAAAATGTTGCTACATATTCACAATGTATAACCAGGATTTGCAGCTCTAAATATGCACATTTTCGAACAAAATATAAATGTATTGTATAACTTGATGTTATAAGACTGTCATCTGATGAAGTTGTCCAAAGGTTAGTGATTAATTTTATATTTATTGCTGGTTTTTGCGAAAGCTACCTTTGCGGTGAATAAATGCGGTTGTGTGTTTTGCTATTGTGGTAAGCTAATATAATTCTATATTGTGTTTTCGCTGTAAAACGGAAATATTGGCTGGATTCACAAGATGTCTATCTTTCATTTGCTGTACACCATGTATTTTTCATATATGTTTTATGATGAGTATTTATGTATTTCACGTTGCTCTCTGTAATTATTCTAGCTGCTTTGATGCTATTTTTGATGGTGGCTGCAATGTAAAACTATGATTTATACCTCAAATATGCACATTCTCGAACAAAACATAAATGTATTGTATAAAATGTTATAAGACTGTCATCTGATGAAGTTGTTTCTTGGTTAGTGACTAATTATATCTCTATTTTGTCGGTTTTGTGAAAGCTACCTATGCGGTGGAAACATGGTGAAAATATGCGGTTGTGTGTTTGGCTATTGTGGTTAGCTAATATAAATACATATTGTGTTTTCGCTGTAAAACATTTTAAAAATTGGAAATGATGGCTGGATTCACAAGATGTTTATCTTTCATTTGCTGTATTGGACTTGTGATTTCATGAAAATTATATTATATGATATCCCTGTCCCGTTAGGCTAGGCTATGCTAGTCAGCTTTTTTGATGAGGAGGATCCCGGATCCGGGATGGGTATCACTGAAAGGTAAGCAAATAACACAAGCATTAATTGAGAGTCAGGTGAACTACTGTTCTGTGGTCTGGGGAAATGCATCATCAAATGAAGTTAGAAGGCTGCAGAATGCACAGAACAAAGCAGCAAGGATTGTTTTAAGGTGGAGATATGGTTCTTCTGTTGCAGTCATGGCAATGTTCTTGGCTGGTCATCAATCGACAAGATAATTGAAAAAAACATGCTTATTTTATTTCATAATATACACAATTTAAAACGGTCAAGTTCTATTCACAACGGTATTCAGTTGGTAAGAGACAGACATTCCGTAAATACTAGGAATAGATTGTCCACCATCTATGCGTTATCCAGACAGAAAAGAGAAATAGGGCAAAAGAACATTTCGATTTAGAGTAATAAAGAAATGTAATAAATTAACTGAGCAAACCAGAAACCTTTCAATATATAAATGTAAACATTTTTTTTTAATTATTTAAATATAATACATAGAAATGTTGTGGGACTATAGTAGATGAAGAATCAATATTTTTTTAGATTGAGTATTTATTGGGTCATTATGTTAGTATATTATGTATGTTTGTAATAGTGTGTTATATGTGAAAATGTGTTCGTATTATAAATTGTATTTTAATGTTCAAGGACTCTTGGAAGATTAGTCCAAATGGGGACTAAAAGAGATCCAAATCAAATCCAGGACCTATATACTAGACGGCGTCAGAGGAAAGACCCAGAAAATTGTCAAAGACCCCAGTCACCCAAGTTATAGACTGTTTTCTTTGCTACCGCACGGCAAGCGGTACCGGAGCACCAAGTCTAGGACCAGAAGGCTCCTTAAAACCTGTTACGGCTGGGGGTTCCGCTAGCGGAACGTTTCGACAACATCCAGTGAAATTGCAGAGCGCGAAATTCCCAAAAAATTATTAGAAATATTTAACTTTCATACAATCACAAGTGCAAAACACCAAATTAAAGCTTAACTTCTTGTTAATCCTGGTTAAGAGAATGCCAAGAGTGTGCAAATCTGTCATCAAGGCAAAGGGTGGCTACTTTGAAGAATCTAAAATATAGTTTGATTTGTTTAACACTTTTTTGGTTACTACATGATTCCATATGTGTTAATTCATAGTTTTGATGTCTTTACTCTTATTATACAATGTATAAAATAGTCAAAATCAAGAAAAAGCCTAAGTAGGGTTGAATGAGTAGGTATATCCAAACGTTTGACTGGTACTGTAAATATACTTGAAAATATATGGCATAACCTGAAAATTGTTGTCTAGCAATGACCAACAACCAATTTGACAGAGCTTGACTAATTTTTTAAAGAATAATGGGCAAATGTTGCACAATCCAGGTGTAGAAAGCTCTTCGAGACTTACCCAGAATACCTCACCGCTGCCAATAGTGATTCTATTCACCCAGGAGTGTGAATACTTATGTAAATGTCATATTTCTGTATTTCCTTTTCAATACATTTGAAAAAATGTCAAAAAACATGTTTTCACTTTGTCATTACGGAGTATTGTGTGTAGATGGGTGAGGATTTAAAAAAATGTACCTATTATGAATTCAGGCTGTAAACAACATAATATGAATACTTTCTGAAGACACCGTATAAGCCAAAAAAGATTGTCAATCTACATTTGGCACATGTATGTTGGGCACCCCTGTATTACTAGAAGTTGGTTGACTGGTATAAAAGGCAGAACAGGAGCCCCACGTACCCCTGTGCTCTTGGAATTAGCGTATACCACGTCCATGGCCTTTGAGCTTGCGTTGACGGCATGGGCCAGCTCCTGCTCCATACTGTGGTGGGACTGGGCGATCTCTCGGATACTGGAAACACACACAGTTCGTCACGACATCGAACATCTAATGTTACTGGGAAACTACACTGCAAGCATATCACAAGCGTTCTGTAAGTGATGTTTTTGGCATACTATGCCAGAAACAGCAAACAGAGCATCGAACTGTATAGTTTGGCCGTTAGGTAAACAACGAGGGAATTGTATATCACGGTCTAGGACAATTTTCAATCTAAATGGAATTCAACCATACCCTGCTTTAATCCAATGTTATTATTAATGAATCAATGTTATCTTACCTGTGGATGAGGGCGCCGGCCGCCTGTCCAAACAGGTTGATCTGGGAGGCTTCTTCCTCGGATACGATCTCCGGCTGCAATGCATACTGGGGCAGCGGCCGGGGGAACTCGCACCTCTGCTTGTCTTCCCACGACTTCAGCGTGCTCTCGAAGGCCTGAGACAAGCAGGCAACAGGATGAATAGAATAGAATAGCTGTATTCTTCCCAGAGGGAACTATAGTTGCGGTACGTTAGATGCGATACGTCAATTAAAGATATGGCCACAATATAACAGCAACATTCACACAAGACATACAAATACTATACAAACAAATCATGTCAAATCATTGAACCGTGAAAGGTTCAACGAATTGTGTGAGCGGTAGGAATGGGTGGATTTCTCCATTCCCTTCTCAGGCCGTTGTATTGGGCAGTTCAATGGTGAGAAATGCCTCAGTCCCTAGAGCAAAAACGTTGTGCTATCCAGGAGCACGAGTACAGGACATCAATAAGCTGCTTCCCAAACATTTCAAACCAGCATCAGGAAATGAAGTCTATGATAGTTCATGTGAGATTCAATGACATTATGAAGGGCAGCTCAGAACAGCTGAAGATGGATTTTAAAGAACTGATTTGGTCACTGCTTGACAACAAGAAACGCCCATAATATCTGTCCCTCTGCCCTCCCTAAATCATGGCATTGAACATTTCAACAAACTTTTAGCCCTCCATCACTGGCTACGAGACAATTGCGGCTCTGTCGGTGTAATATTTATTGACAATTATGATACCTTCTGGAAACAAAACTCGTTTTATAAGGATGATGGGATCCACCCAAATCATTTGGGTTCCTGGATCCTTTGACAGCATTATAAGGCAGCGTTGAGACAATGACTTATCAATGACCCAAGCCCAACTCAGTTAAATCCTACCATTATGTCGCTGAGTTGTCATAATGCAAATGTACATTATCCCAGGGGCGTTGGAAGACACAATGTAAGTAACCTAATATATGTCCCTCTAACTACCCTGGTGCTTCTGCTGATCCCACAGCTACAGTGGTTCCTCCTTTAAAATTTGTGTCATACAGCGGCACACCTTGTGGGCAAGCTGAAAGACATTAGTTTAGTCTCGCGCGTGGCCGTGAGCGCGACGCTCGTTCTCTTTCCTTTCTAATGACAATGGAATTGTCCGGTTGGAATATTATTGAAGATTTATGATAAAAACATCCTAAAGATTGATTTTATACATCGTTTGACATGTTTCTACGAACTTTAATTGACTTTTCGTCGGGACTTTGTGCCCGCGCTTTGTGCATTTGGATTACTGGACTAAACGCGCAAACAAAAAGGAGGTATTTGGACATAAAGATGAACTTTAGCGAACAAAACTAACATTTATTGTCTAACATGGAGACCTGGGAGTGCCATCAGATGAAGATCATCAAAGGTGAGTGATACATTTTAACACGATTTCTGACTTTTGTGACACCTTTCCTTGGTTGGAAAATGGCTGTATGGTTTTCTGTGGCTAGGCGCTGACCTAACATAATTGCATGGTGTGCTTTCGCCATAAAGCCTTTTAGAAATCGGACACTGTGGCTGGATTAACACGAGTCATGATGGCAGTCAAATTCCACGTGACCATGTAGTCACGGTAATTAGGCTTCTCCAAGCTCTGATACTGCTGATGGTCATTAGTAGTCTACAAAACTTGCTAACTGCCGGGTACTCAGCACTCTACGGTCCCTCTAATCCTTCTGACATCAGTGCAAATGTATTTGAAAACGTGTGACCCCATAGATGTGTACTCACTCGGTCTCTGGTGAGAGTCTGGGTTCGGTTCTTGTGGATAATCTTGATGTACCCCGGGGGCTGGACCCAGGCCTCTCCGTCCACCTGCACCGGCACGCCCTCATCCCCGAGGATGGTGATCTTCACTGTACGACACTGCAATAGGAGAGCAAATGGGGAGAAACCTTCAACCGGACAGTACGCTATGAAACCAAGAAAATTGTATAAAAAATCTCAAGGATGATCAATGGAAACAGGATGCACCTGAGCTCAATTTCGAGTCTCATAGCAAAGGGTCTGAATACTAATGTAAATACATTTGCAAAAATGTCTAAAAACCTGTTTTCCCTTTGTCATTATGGGGTTTTGTATGTAGATTCAAAAGGAAAATCTATTTTAGAATAAGGCTGTAACGTAACAAAATGTGGAAAAAGTCAAGGGGTACGAATATTTTCCGAATGCACTGTTCATTAGAATAACACAACGGCCTGCACACTGTATATGCTTCCATTTAAAAGGGATAGTTCACCCAAATTACAAAATTACGAATTGGTTTCCTTACCCTGTAAGCAGCCTATGGACAAGGTATGACAGCAATCCATGATTTGCTTTTGTTTACCTGGCCACTGTTTCCAAATGCAAACTTTTTAGCATTTGTGGTCCAAATCCAATGCAAGTCAATGGATACCGTGGATTGCTGTCATACCTTGTACATAGACTGCCTACAGGGAAAGGTAACCAACATTTTATTTCGTGATTTTGGTGAACTATCCCTTAAAAGAAAATATTGAAAATGTTTTCAATTACTTTGGTGCATTTTACAGGTGTAAGTGGTATAATTTCAAAACTCTAAGTACAAAACTGATAACACTTGTAATGCCCCCTGTATTCTGTTCAGAACCTATGATTGTGCATTCATTGGAGCTCAACACATCTTTCACCCCTGAGTCATTCATGCAACATTTATGTTTTCCATTAAATACCATGAGAACATTTTGTTTAATTCAATAGCAAAAAATGCAAGGTACATTTTCTAAACAATGCTTTTTGCAGTGTTTGAAAAGGAATAGTAGATGGTAAATATAATTTTCCATACTGTATTTGGGTATAACTTGACATTTTTCTTGACATTTTTTTGTTTTGCAGACCACATTTTTAATGCTTTGTTTTCAATGTCAGGTTGAGAGCAGGTTGAGAATTATTTCAGTCTTACAGTTGAATTATTCTTACTGAATACAGAACACCCGAAGGACAAATCATAAAAAAAGGGGTATTGTATTGCAGTAGGCTACAGTATAACGGTATTGCGGTAGCACGGTGTGTGTATGCCATTTCTGCCCCATGTAACAATGTATAAAATCTAATTTTCTATGTGACTTTTCAACTGAGATGATGAGTGGAATATATTGCTATATATAACCCAGGTATTTCATCAGTGCATTGTACACTACACGATCATTCGAAATGGTAGCAGATAGGACAAAGTGGAAAAAGTCACTATCTGCTACCATTTCGAATGATGAGGCTGTAAATAGTACATCATCCTCCATCAGCCTGCACCACAAAAGATGGAGGATGATGTACTATTTACAGCCTCATCTATATATGATTTGGTTTCACGTTCCAACACAAATGCATGCCAATTGACACATTTATGATGTAAGAATATAGAATTTTACAGTGTTCAGCAGTTATATAAAAGTGATAAAGCCCTTGAAGCCGGTGTTTGGAGGATATATTGGCACGGTTGTTAGGAATTGTGAACAACTGAGTTTAAATGTATTTGGCTAAGGTGTATGTAAACTTCCGACTTCAACTGTAGTCCCGACACAAATCTAGGGATGCTACCCAAGCCGGCTGGTCGTTTGTTCTATCAATTCGGTTGCTAGAGACGTGACCCAGTCGTTCGTTCTAAATGTTCCATTGACATACTAGCTGGCAACGTTCTTAACTTCTCTAGGATAGGGGGCAGCATTTTCACATTTGGATGAAAAGCGTGCCCAGAGTAAACTGCCTCCTACTCAGTCCCAGATGCTAATATATGTATATTATTAGTAGTATTGGATAGAAAACCCTATGAAATTTCTAAAACTGTTTGAATCATGTCTGCGACTATAACAGAACTTATTTGGCAGGAAAAACCCAGAGGACAAACCATTCCAATCAGTTTTTTGTTGTTGAGGTCACTCTCTTTTCAATGGGCTTCATTGGGAATCCAGATTTCTAAGGGACCTTCCTGCAGTTCCTATCGCTTCCACTGGATGTCAACAGTGGAATAATAATTTTATAAGCCATAAAATGCCCATTCTTCCTATTTCAACTCAGCACTACAACAAGCACTGCAGCAGTAATGAGTAGGAAAGTATATGGATGGGTTCTGACTCCTGAACTTGAAATATTGAGTGCCATAGTCTGATTTCTAAACCAGAAGTTAATGGTTATCTGTAGGAGGAATCACATGGTTGCAGGCACTGATAAGGTTGGAGAGATGTGGTTAAGTTAAGAATGGGGGCCGAGGTCAGGTCACATTAAGGGAGAAGGAACAGTTTATTGTTCGCATGGCTTAACTTCCTGCCTAGCAATAAAGTTCGAGAGAAGGAGGATACTTCACCTAAATTGGGGTATATATATATACACTTGTGCTGGTGGCAATATGTCTTTGTCTGTTCAGCTGTTCGAGCCTTCGGGTGAACAAACTTTTGAGTTTTACCCGGTTAATTTAGAACCTAACATTATCTATAGGCTTGCGTTGTTATTATTATTAGCGGCTTGGGTCTTTTTAATATTGAGGAATATTTAACTTTCTCTGTTCATAGGAGTAACAACATGAATTTGTGCATGAGGCAGAAATAATACGGTGCGACTCAAGTTTCACCATCAGCTAGAAGACGGCGTCCCTTTTTGGTAAGTGTCAGTGGAGGAAAGGGAGAGTGGAAGGATGTTGAGAGGCGGATCCTCAGTCTGCTGCTCTCTCCCTCTGCTGAGACTGACCATCAGATGCAGGCACCATCAGCCCAGTAAAATACAATTTAAAAGCGAATTATTTAAATGTATACTCACTCAGCTGTGCCTCACAAGTAAAACAACAACGGATCCTTTACCGGTGTGATCATATAGCCTACGTCAAATTTTGAAATATATATATTTTTTAAATGGCCCAAACAACAATGCATTGGGCAGGGCAATTCAAGCAAAGCCAATATGCGGTGATAAAGTATTGGGCATATAGCTTACTACACAAACCTCATTGCTACGGTACGGTTTTTAATTGGTCATGTTAAAAAAAATCTGAGTGGTAGATCTCAGCTTGCATTTTTTTACTAGGAAAGTGATCTTGAAAAGTTTGGTGACCAATGTTCTAGAGTTTTCCCTGTTAACACTATCCAAGTTACCCTTTGCTGTAGCAATTATGATCGAATCAATGCAATATTAGCCACTTTCAATGCAACATACAGGAACAAAACTAACTCACTAGATTTTGTTTTCGGCACAACACATTGGAATAAGAATGCATTAGCACGCACAACTCCGCCTGTACTCTACACAGACCGGTGAACTGGACTTTGTTTACAGAATGTGCAGTCGTGAGTAGATTCACTTGTTTTGAGATCAAAGCGAGAGCTGCATGTAGCCAGGTGTGCACATTTTGTTCATATCCTTTGCTAGTTAGTAAGTTACAAGCCCAGTTAAAGATAATTTGTAGTCAGCAATAGGGGAGTGATTGCTTCCTACAAGAGCACAAAACATGTACATTTCTAGACTTTGAAAAGCGAGTCAGTTAAAAAGCTTTTTTTTTTGCTTAAAGGGGAGGTGTTCTATTTTGAGACAGGCTTGAATAAGCTAAGTAGCCAATAGGCAAAGGGTAGCATAATTTGTCTGATTCTCTGTGCTAATGATATGCGAATAATAGTATATTTTATTTTGTAAAGTGGTTTCATGCATCAAACAGCACAACAACATTTTGCCTACTTGGCCAATGTTAAAACTTTAACATGAAGTGGGTATAGCCTCAGTGTTCACAATAAACGTGCTCTGGAAGTTGCACAGAATTTTCACAACGTTCAAGTTTGCACTCAGCAGACCTGACATTTGCTCAATGACAAAACAAATTAGAGGGAACATTGGTGGTAGGAGCCAAGGGAACTGGTTTGTGTCAAGAACTGCAGCTCTGATGCGTTTTTCACGCTAAAATGTCTCCCGTGTGTATCAATAATAGTCCAGCACCCAAAGGACATCCAGCTAACTTGAAACAACTGTGGGACGCATTGGAGTTAATTTGGCCAGCATCCCTGTGGAACGCTTTCGACACCTTATTGAGTCCATGCCCTGACGAATTGAGGCTATTCTGAGGGCAAAGGGGGGTGTAACTCAATATTAGGTGTTCCTAATGTTTGGTATACTCAGTGTAGTTTGATATCTGCTGAACACTGAAATTCTATATTTTTTCCTCAAATGTATCAATTTGGCACCAATTTATGTTAGAAGGTAAAACCAAATGATATATGAATGTGGCTTCAAGCAGAGAGACAGACAATACTGTATCAGTTGACAAGTCACGTCGAAAAGGTGATCTTGTACAATGTTGGATGCGGCAGAAATGGCATACCACACCATGCTACGTTTTTAGTCGCCAACTGCTTTACAATACCCTTATTCCTGATGATTTGTCCTACGTATGTAATGTCTAAAGATAATGAAACCTGCCATTGATTACAAATTATCAAATAAATAGTTTTCTGTCAAGAACTGTATGAAAATGATATTTACCATCTACTATTCTTTCTATTAAGGACTTCAAAAAGAACAGTTTTGAAATGTGTATCTTGTATTTTTTGCTATTGGATTAAATGGAAGTTAACATGACTAAAATGGTAAGCCTATTATATCTGATGTATTGGTGACTAAATGAAAATGTTCTCATGGTATTTCACGGAAAACATACATTTTCATGAATGACTCAAGGGTGAAAGCACAATCAAAGGTTCTGACCATAAAGATAGGGAGCATTACAAGTGTTATCAGTTTAGAAATTGGTACTTAAGAATTTTGAAAATATACTACTTAAAACTGAAAAGGCGCACTAAATTAATTATTGAAAAAACTAACAAATGACAAGAAAATCATATCAAAAGTAATGTGAATATTGCACAAAGATAAAACATTTTGCTAAAAGTATTATTATATTATTGATCAATTGACTATGACTTTTTAAATCATCCAGTATTGCTATCTGCAGCATTAGCTCCAGGTAAATGCTGCAATTCTTCAGCCATTCCTGGACCTGTGACCAAAACTGAGGGACAGTATGGACAGTGTCGTTTTGCGTGTCAATTCATAACCCATCTGCCATGGAATCGAACATTTCTTCCCAACTATTTTGGAATCTATATGGCACATCTGTCCATTTTTTGGTCCTTAAATGAAACTGGTATATTTTTATTCATCACAATTTTCTTTAACCAATTTTGGTCTTTAATGCAGGGCCGACAGACAAGTTCCTTACTTTTCCCCCTTCCACGCGCCTCTTCCATTTTTGTGGTAATGCTGCAATTACTTGGTTGTAATTTTGGGTAGAGCATACATTTCCATATATTTGTGTTAGCTCCATGTGTGACATAAGTCCACCAGTCCTATTTATGATATCATTTACAAAGATTATAACTTTTATTTAAATGTATTTTTATTGAAAAATAAAGTTTTTTATCAATTAGTATACTTGAGTTTAATCACAATATTTGTTGTATTATTTCTTCTGTCTTTTCTGGTGGATTAAACTGAAATTGCAACCAACTTTCTATGGTTTGTTAAAAAAAATAACTATATTTTGGAGATCATTTTGTTTTCAAATAACCGAAAGTGAGCAGCTGTAATCTGAAAATGGAAAAAGGCCATTCTTGAACATCGAATGAGACATTCTTACTAATTTGCAAGAGAACCAAATTGGTTTAAGTATAACTTTTGTATGACTGACACCTTGAGTGAGAGGTCTAATGCTTCAATATTTAATCATTTCTCCACTCCGAATTCATATTCATTACATAAATAGGCCCTTTAAATTTAGTCTGTCTTGCCATTCCCAAAAAATTGAATATTTTTTGCTCATATAATTTAAAAAACAGGTTGCTAGGTGTAGGCAAAACCATAAGCAAATAGGTAAACTGTGATGTGACTAAAGAGTTAAATCAGGCAGAATTTTCCACAAATAGACAGCTATTTTCCTTTCCATGGCAGACATATCTTATCTAGTTTTGCTAATTTTCTATTAAAATGTATTGGAGTGAGATCATTTCTTTCTTTCGGGATATGTATACCGAGTACGTCCACATCCCCGTCAGACAATTTTATTGGTAAACTACACGGTAATGTAAAAGTTGTCTTTTCTTGTGATCGAATACATAATATAGTACACTTATCACAATGTGGTTTTAATCCAGAGAGGTTCGAAAAAGTATCTAGATCGTCTATGAGGATGTGGAGGGATTCCACACACTCTGAGTTCGTGAAAATGTTGTGTGTGTTACCTGTGCGATACGGTGGTGCTGCAGGTTGATGACTCTGGACACAGCCATTTGAATGCTGCCAAACACCGCCACCACCTCCAGGATCTTATCGTCAAAGGACGGCGCCGTGAACGTCTGCAGGGAAGAGGACATGTCATTATTTACATAAACTGACGGTACAAAACATTAGGAACACCTTCCAATTATTGAGTTACACACCCTTTTGCCCTCAGAAGAGCCTCAATTCGTTGGGGCATGAACTCTACAAGGCCCATGTTGACTCCAATGCTTCCCATAGTTGTGTCAAGTTGGCTGGATGTCCTTTGGGTGGTGGACCATTCTTGATACACACAGGAAACTTTTGAGTGTTCTTGACACACTCAAACCGGTGTGCCTGGCACCTGCTACCCTACCCCACTCAAAAGGCACTTAAATATTTTGTCTTGGACATTCACCCTCTGAATGGCACACATACACAATCCATGTCTCAAGGCTTAAAAATATATCTCCCCCTTCATCTACACTGACTGAAGTGGATTTTTCACCTGGATTCACCTGGTCAGTCGGTGTCATAGAAAGAGCAGGTGTTTCATATGTTTTGTAGACTCAGTGTATATGCCAAATATATTGTGCAGAGCTGTGGTCGAGAGGCAACACTCCTCGGCACGTCACATATAAGGTATTCACACCCCTTGACCTATTCAAAATGTTGTTGTGTTACAGCCTGAATACATGGAATTATGTTTTTAGACATTCATTCAAATTAATAAAAACTAAAAGCTGAAATGTCTTGAGTCAATAAGTATTCAAACCCTTTGTTATGGCAAGCCTAAATAAGTGCACACTGTGTGCAATAATAGTGTATAACATGAATGACTACCTCATCTCTGTACCCCACACATACAATAATCTGTTAGGTCCCTCAGTCGACCAGTGAATTTCAAACAAAGATTAAATTACAAAGACCAGGGAGGTTTTCCAATGCCTCACAAAGAAGAGCACTTACTGGTAGGTGGGTAAATGTAAAAAATCTGTGAGCAGTTTCCGTCCTCTCCGGCAACTGAGTTAGGAAGGACGCCTGTATCTTTGTAGTAACTGGGTGTATTGATACATACTTCAAAGTGTAATTAACAACTTCACCATACTCAAAGGGATATTCAATGTCTGGTTTTCGTACTTTACACATCTAACAACAGGTGCCCTTCTTTGTGAGGCATTGGAAAACCTCCCTGATATTTGCGGTTAAATCTGTTTGGTCCTTTGCCATATTTGACTTGGTAAGCAGATGTTTACTCTTGAACTTATTCTGGCTTGCCATAACAAAAGGGGTTGAATACTTATTGACTCAGACGTGTTTTTTTCCCCAAATTAATTTGTAAACATTTTGAAAAACATAATTCCACTTATATTATGGGGTATTGTATGTAGGCCAGTGAAAAAAAAAAATCTAAATTGAATTGATTTTAAATTCAGGCTGTAACACAAAAATAAATAAAGTCAGGGGGTGTGAACATACTGTGCCTTCGGAAAGTATTCAGACCTCGACTTTTTCTACATTTTGTAATGTTACAGCCTTAGTCTAAAATGGATTAAATAAAACAATTTCCTCAGCAATCTACACACAATATCCCATAATGACGAAGCGAAAACCGTGTTTTTAAAATGTTTGCAACTTTATTAAACACCAAAGACAGAAAAACCTTATTCACACCATTTGCTATGAGACTCGAAATTGAGCTCAGGTGCATCCTGTTTCCATTGACCATCCTTGAGATGTTTCTACAACTTGATTAGACTCCACCTGTGGTAAATTCAATTGATTAGACAAGATTTGGAAAGGCACACACCTGTCTATATACAGTGCATGCCAGAGCAAAAACCAAGCCATGAGGTCGAAGGAGTTGTCCGTAGAGCTCCGAGAAAGGATTGTGTCGAGGAACAGATCTGGGGAAGGCTACCAAAACCTTTCTGCAGCATTGAAGGTCCCTAAGAACACAGTGGTCTCCATCATTATTAAATGGAAGAAGTTTGGAACCACCAAGACTCTTCCTAGAGCTGGCCGCCCGGCCAAACTGAGCAATCGAGTGAGAAGGGCCTTGGTCAGGGAGGTGACCAAAAACCCAATGGTCACTCTGACAGAGCTCTAGAGTTCTTCTGTGGAGATGGGACAACCTTCCAGAAGGACAACCATCTCTGCAGCACTACACCAATTAGGCCTTTATGGTAGAGTGACCAGACGGAGACCACTCCTCAGTAAAAAGCATATGACAGCCCGATTGGAGTTTGCCAAAAGGCACCCAAAGGACTCTCAGACCATGAGAAACAAGATTCTCTGGTCTGATGAAACCAAGATTGAACTCTTTGGCCTGAATGCCAAGTATGACATCTGGAGGAAACATGGCACCATCTCTACGGTGAAGCATGATGGTGGCAGCATGATGCTGTGGGGATGTTTTTCAGTGGCAGGGACTGGGAGACTAGTCAGGATCGAGGCAAAGATGAACGGAGCAAAGTAGAGAGATCCTTGATCAAAACCTGCTCTTGAGCGCTCTGGACCTCAGACTGGGGCGAAGGTTCACCTTCCAACAGGACAACGACCCTAACCACACAGCCAAGACAAGTCTCTGAATTATCTTGAGTGGCCCAGCCAGAGCCCGGACTTGAACCCAATCAAACATCTCTGGAGAGACCTGAAAATAGCTGTGCAGCGACACTCTCCATCCAACCTGACAGAGCTTGAGAGGATCTGCAAGCTTGTAGCATCATACCCAAGAAGACTTGAGGCTGTAATCACTGCCAAAGGTGCTTCAACAAAGTGCTGAGTAAAGGGTCTGATTACTTATATAACTTTGACATTTCCGTTTTGAAATGTTTAATAAATTAGCAAAAATGTCTAAAAAACATTTTTTGCTTTGTCATAATGGGGTATTGTGTGTAGATTGATGATAGGGAAAAACATTTTAATACATTTTATAATAAGTGTGTAACTTAACAAAATGTGGAAAAAGTCAAGGGGTCTCAATACTTTCCGAATGCACTGTACACACTGAGTGTACAAAACGTTAGGAACACCTTCCTAATATTGAGTTCTACTCCCTTTTGCCGTCAGAACAGCCTCAATTCATCAGAGCATGAACTCTAAAAGGTGTCGAAAGCATTCCACAGGGATGCTGGCCCATGTTGACTCCAATGCTTCCCATAGTTGTGTCAAGTTGGCTGGATGTCCTTTGGGTGGTGGACCATTCATGAAACAGTTGAGAGTGAAAAACCCAGCAGCATTGCAGTTCTTGAGACACTCAAACTTGTGCGCCTGGCACCTACTACCATACCCCGTTCAAAGGCACTTTAATCTTTTGTCATGCCCATTTATAATTATTATGAATCCCCATTATGCTGCCACAGCAAAATTAATGCAGTTTATACCATTTTAAAAACATTACAATACATTCACAGATTTCATAACACACTGTGTGCCCTCAGGCCCCTACTCCACCACTACCACATATCTACAGTACTAAATCCCTATTTGGTAGGAAGTTTACATTCACTTAGATTTACAGACAGATTATTTAACTTATAATTCACTGTATCACAATTCCAGTGGGTTTACATACACTAAGTTGGCTGGGCCTTTAAACAGCTTGGAAAATTCCAGAAAATTATGTCATGGTTTTAGAAGATTCTGATAGGCTAATTTACATAATTTGAGTCAATTGGAGGTGTACCTGTGGATGTATTTCAAGGCCTACCTTCAAACTCAGTGGCTCTTTGCTTGACATAATGGGAAAATCAAAAGAAATCAGCCAAGACCTCAGAAAAAAAAGTCTGGTTCATTCTTGTGAGCAATTTCCAAACGCCTGAAGGTACCACGTTCATCTGTACAAACAATAGTACGCAAGTATAAACATCATGGGACCAGGCAGCCGTCATACCGCTCAGGAAGGAGACGCGTTCTGTCTCCTAGAGATGAACGTACTTTGGTGCGAAAAATGCAAATCAATCCCAGAACAACAGCAAAGGACCGTGTGAAGATGCTGGAGGAAACAGGTACAAAAGTATCTATATCCACAGTAAAACGAGTCCTATATCGACATAACCTGAAAGGCCGCTCAGCAAGGACGAAGCCACTGCTCAAAAACAGCCATAAAAAAGCCAAACTACGGTTTGCAACTGCACATTTGGACAAAGATCGTACTTTTTGGAGAAATGTCCTCTGGTCTGATGAAACAAAAATAGAGCTGTTTGGCCATAATGACCTTCGTTATGTTTGGAGGAAAAAGGGGGAGGCTTGCAAGCCGAAGAACAACATCCCAAACATGAAGCACGGGGTTGGCAGCATCATGTTGTGGAGGTGCTTTGCTGCAGGAGGGACTGGTGTACTTCACAAAATAGATGGCATCATGAGGCAGGAAAATTATGTGGATATATTGAAGCAACATCTCAAGATATCAGTCAGGAAGTTAAATCTTGGTCACAAATGGGTCTTCCAAATGGACAATGACCCCAAACATACTTCCAAAGTTGTTGCAAAATGGCTTAAGGACAACAAAGTCAAGGTATTGGAGTGGCCATCACAAAGCCCTGACCTCAATCCTATTGAATATTTGTGGGCAGAACTGAAAAAGCGTGAGTGAGCAAGGAGGCCAACAAACCTGACTCAGTTACACCAGCTCTGTCAGGAGGAATGGGCCAAAATCCACCCAACTTATTGTGGGAAGCTTGTGGAAGGCTACCCGAAATGTTTGATCCAAGTTAAACAATTTAAAGGCAATGCTACCAAATACTAATTGAGTGTATGTAAACTTCTGACCCACTGGGAATGTGATGAAAGAAATAAAAGCTGAAATAAATCATTCTCTACTATTATTCTGACATTTCACATTCTTAAAATAACGTGGTGATCCTAACTGACCTAAGACAGGGAATTTTTACTAGTATTAAATGTCAGGAATTGTGAAAAACTGAGTTTAAATGTATTTGGCTAATGTGTATGTAATCTTCCGACTTCAACTGCATCTACAGTACTAAATCCATGTGTATGTAACGGGCGTATGTTATTGTTATTCTGTGTGTGTGTGTGTGTGTGTGTGTGTGTCTGTGTGTGCGTGTGTGTGTGTGTGTTTGTGTGTGTGTGTGTGTGTGCATGTCAATGTTTGTGTTGCTTCGCAGTCCCGATGTTTTAATCTGTTTTTTAAATCTAATTTTACTGCTTGCGTCAGTAACTTGATGTGGAATAGAGTTCCATGTAGTCATGGCTTTATGTAGTACTGTGTGCCTCCCATAGTCTGTTCTGGACTTGTGGACTGTGAAGAGACCTCGTCTTGTGGGGTATGCATGGGTGTCTGAGCTGTGTGCCAGTAGTTTAGACAGACAGCTTGGTGCATTCAACATGTAAATACCACTCGTAAATAAAAGTAGTGATTAAGTCAATCTCTCCTCCACTTTCAGCCAGGAGAGATTGACATGCATATTATTAATGTTAGCTCTCTGTGTACATCCAAGAGCCAGCCGTGCTGCCCTGTTCTGAACCAATTGCAATTTTCCTAAGTCCTTTTTTTGTGGCACCTGAACACACGACTGAACAGTAGTCTAGGGCCTGTAGGACCTGCCTTGTTGATAGTGTTGTTAAGGCAGAGCATTGCTTTATTATAGACAGACTTCTCCCCGTCTTAGCTACTACTGCATCAATATGTTTTGAACCCTCTGAATGGCATACATACACAATCCATGTCTCAAGGCTTATTTTTTTAACCCATCTCCTCCCCATCATCTATTTAACAAGTGACGTCAATAAGGGATCATAACCTTCACCTGGATTCACCTGGTCAGTCTATGTCATGGAAAGAGCATGTTTTATACACTCATATCTCATACGTGGTTAGTCACACATGAACACAACGCTGACTTGGGGGGGGGGGGGGGGGGGGGGTTCGATGTGAAATGGGTTAGATTTGTGCTGGGGGTATTCTGGTTTTGTAAAGGGAAAGGGATAAATAATAATAATTATTATTATAAAAATATTACTAATACATGCGATTTACATAACAAAGACCCAAAAAGGCTTAATAAAATTCAAAACAAAAATGTGGAGGAAACATGTGAGCACTGTTACAATGTCATGTAATCTTTATGTGTTAAGAGTTATAAAAAAAAAAGATCCAGCTGCCTATGGAGTCATATTGTACTTATGCAACAACAACACAAAGAGAGGCTTTGGATGACACTTACATCATCCTCTTTGGTCCCGCCCCAGAAGTTGGTGCCGCCTGCATAGCTTGGGATGTTCAGGACAGCTATGCCCTGCAGGCTGGGGAGGGGGATAGGCCTCCCGTCGCACTAAACACACACACACACATACATTATCATACGGTAACAGAACAAAACGGTCTGCATATGTTCGGTTACAAACTCCCACAACCACAATAACACCACCAGACATGAATTGAAAAGTCTAAAAACGGATATGCCAATCCCAGATTGCCCCACGGGGTTAGGGTCAGGGTAAGAGTTACGGTATGACAGTCAAGTCTCTTTAGTGTATGGCACACTGAGGCGCATGACACAGATGAAATAGTATATGACGTTCATCATTGTCCGTTTTTGTCTGTTGAAATTTCAACGCATCTCTGCTTTTGTTGACGGATGAGTTGCGCACGTACAAAGGCGAATATATTGTTCTTTGTTGGACAAGTTTTTTTGTTGGACAATTTCAACTAATCGCCATTGTCATTCATCCAGCAACGGACGACACCCATTGAAAAACCATTGGCTCCACCCGGAATATTCAGACAAAATCTCAATGTGGCCGTACCCTTAGTTGCACCAACTCGTTGTGTTTTCTTACCTCCAACAATACCTTCTGCTCTAGGTTCTTGTAGGTGCGATGCAGCAGCTCCTTGGTGCCCAGAACCCCGTACCACATCATGTTCTTGGTGCGACTCCTGAACACAAACCGAACCACAAATTAACACAGTGACCGAGCCACAACAAACACACAAAGAAATGTACTTTATGTTCAACAAACAAAGGTTAGGCTCTTTGTGGAGAGCAGTAGCACAGAAATGAAAGACAATGCTACTCTAAAGTACAAAACACACCGCTGCCACTCACTGCATTTAGCCGTTGGTCTTTGCGGTGTGTCTGAGCTATAAACAGTCTCTCCAGGATTTGGGGTGTTCCAAAAATGCTTGATTTTGCTGCGGCAATACAGACATTTCGCGAAGATTTTTGTCCAAATAATCACAAAAATTGGGACTCATTTCCTACAATTCTGAGCATTTTGCCTTGGCTAACACTGTGTTCTTATGCTCAAACATTATAAGAAAATCAAAGTGGGCCCCAATCGGTGTGCCCTTCTTGCCCGGTCGGCCAAGACAAAAATACTCCTGAATGAATCGTTTTTTGAATTTTCGACGATCCCCGACTGTCTAGGTTTTAATTAGGTGATTGTTATTTCAATAATCTTTTCTACATACTTTATATGAAATTGTTGTCGTACAAGTTTACACTGAAAGCGTTTTTCCAATCCCAAAAGTTCATTTCTAAACTGTTTCGTTTATTTTACAGTTTTACACTGACCCAGACTAGACCCCATGAGAACCCAGACCCAATCTATCAAGACCCAGACCCTGTGTATTGAGACCATGACCAGACCAACACTGTATTTATGCGGTCTCAAGACAAAGACCACGAGATCAGACTCCATCTCTGCTTATCACCCTATCCAGTACTGTGTGTATCTGGTTTAGCTAGCAGACAAGAGGCTCTGCCTCGTTCCTCAGTTACCTGCACTTCTCGGGATGCTCGTCCCGCTTATTGTTGAAGTCCAGTGAGATCTTAGCATCCAGGCCGATCCCAAAGTAGTTGTTCATCACGCATTTCTCAGTGTAGCAGTCACTGAAAACCAAACACAGTACAAGGTCACTCACGACTCTGGTGCAAAAGGTAGATGATGATGATGAGGTTGGGCTTAAAGGGACAGTTCACTTCAAACGCATGGGGAAAGCAGAAACATGGAAAGAGGAAGGCAAAACTCATTTTTAATACACCACTAGCTAGTTCAATCCATTTCCACTAGCATTGCTCCATGCCCCAAAGACGCTGGTCAGGAGATTCTTGACGTTGTTTAATAACCAGCTAAAAACCTACAAAACGGTTTGGATGAAATGACGACACCAAAAGGTAAGTTGGAAAATAATCTACATCCTAAAAAGTGAACTAAACCTTTAAGGGAAGGAGGAGAAAGACTGAAACGGGACACTCACAAGGTCTCTGGGTCGCAGCTGAAGGAGTCAGCGTTGACCAGCAGTCTGCTGATGACTGAACTGCTGGAGAGGGAGCCAGAGATACCAGCCCTGAGACCTGAACACACACACATAAACACACACACACATTTAACACATACTGAACACTGACAGATAAATGAGCACAGAGAGAGCAAAATTATATCACAGGAATATAAAGTGTAATATTGTTAAAAGTAGGTGTTAATTCTTTTCGGTGCACTAGAGATGAGCGACTAACCATAATGTCAGCTATTTTTCGTTTTTTATCCAACGTTGGTTCAATTATTTGAATTCAATTTTCTGTGAGTTCAATGAGCTCAATGTGCGTTTCTCTAGAGATGAATCAGATCATGCCAAAACTGTGCGTTGTCTTTGGGAGCTGTAGTGTCCTACAGGCCAATGTTCTACATAATTATCAAGTTTTCTGGGCTACCCTAACTACAATGACCATAATCCATTGCGCGGATACTAGTCTGGTCTGTGTTTCTTATTCGCCTGCTACGTAAGGGACAGAAGAATGCGGATCATGAGGGGATGCATTATTTACAGTTGAAGTCGGAAGTTTACATACACCTTAGTCAAATACATTTAAACTCAGTTTTTCACAATTCCTGACATTTAATCCGAGTAAAAATTCCCTGTCTTAGGTCAGTTAGGATCACCACTTTATTTTAAGAATGTGAAATGTCAGAATAATAGTAGAGAGAATGATTTCTTTCAGCTTTTATTTCTTTCATCACATTCCCAGTGGGTTGGAAGTTTACATACACTCAATTATTATTTGGTAGAATTGTCTTTAAATTGTTTAACTTGGGTCAAACGTTTCGGGAAGCCTTTCACAAGCTTCCCACAATAAGTTGGGTGAACTTTGGCCCATTCCTCCTGACAGAGCTGGTGTAACTGAGTCAGGCTTGTAGGCCTCCTTGCTTGCACACACTTTTTCAGTTCTGCCCACAAATTTTCTATGGGATTGAGGTCAGGGCTTTGTGATGGCCATTCCAATACCTTGACTTTGTGTCCTTAAGCCATTTTGCCACAACTTTGGAAGTATGTTTGAGGTCATTGTCCATTTATAAGGTCCCCTGTGGCTCAGTTGGTAGAGCATGGCGCTTGCAACGCCAGGGTTGTGGGTTCGATTCCCACGGGGGACCAGTGCAAAAAAAGTATGAATGTATGTACTTGTAAGTCGCTCTGGATAAGAGCGTCTGCTAAGTGACTTAAATGAAATGAAATGAAATAAGACCCATTTGCGACCAAGCTTTAACTTCCTGACTGATATCTTGAGATGTTGCTTCAATATATCCACATAATTTTCTTTCCTCATGATGCCGTATATTTTGTGAAGTGCACCAGTCCCTCCAGTCCCCCCCGTTCTTCACGGTTGGGATGGTGTTCTTTGGCTTGCAAGCCTACCCCTTTTCCTCCAAACATAACGATGGTCATTATGGCCAAACAGTTCTATTTTTGTTTCATCAGACCAGAGGACATTTCTCCAAAAAGTACGATCATTGTCTCCATGTGCAGTTGCACATGGCTTTTTTATGGCGGTTTTGGAGTAGTGGCTTCTTCCTTGCTGTGCGGCCTTCCAGGTTATGTCGATATAGGACTAGTTTGACTGTGGATATAGATACTTTTGTACAGGTTTCCTCCAGAATCTTCACAAGGTCTTTTGCTGTTGTTCTGGGATTGATTTGCACTTTTCGCACCAAAGTACGTTCATCTCCAGGAGACAGAACGCGTCTCCTTCCTGAGCGGTATGACGGCTGCGTGGTCCCATGGTGTTTATACTTGCATACTATTGTTTGTATAGATGAACGTGGTACCGTCAGGCATTTGGAAATTGCTCACAAGAATGAACCAAAACCAGACAATTTTTTTTCTGAGTTCTTGGCTGATTTCTTGATTTCCCCATGTCAAGCAAAGTTTGAGTTTGAAGGTAGGCCTTGAAAGACATCCACAGGTACACTTCCAAGTGAGTCAAATTATGTCAATTAGCCTATCAGAAGCTTCTAAAGCCATGACATCATTTTCTGGAATTTTCCAAGCTGTTTAAAGGCACAGTCAACTTAGTGTATGTAAACTTCTGACCCACTGGAATTGTGATACAGTGAAATAATTTGTCTGTAAACAATTGTTGGAAAACTTACTTCTGTCATGCACGAAGTAGACATCCTAACCAATTTGCCAAAGCTATAGTTTGTTAACAAGAAAATTGTGGCGTGGTTGAAAAAGGAGTTTTAATGACTCCAAGCTAAGTGTATGTAAACTTCCGACTTCAACTGTACTTTGAAGAACTACTAAAAAGGGGATTTTGTCAGACAGCATAGGCAGCAGTTCTATAGAGATGAGATGATTACGTGGAATTAAATAATATAATCAAACAAAACAAATGTAATATACACCAACTGAAATATTTTATTAAAGTAAAGTAATGTGAATAACTGATGGTTGTTAAGTGATAAACAGCAATGGACAGTCACTACTATCCTGGGACTTTTATTAATTGTTTTATTCTGTGTTGTTACAGCATTCAACCCACATAATGCATAGTGCATTTGTTTAAAAAAGATATTGAAAATTGTGATTTGTTTTTTATAATCGAACCGATTTCAAAAAGCACTAATCGCACAGCACTACAGTAGTGTACAATAGTGTCCAAGGGAGTAGGGGTTGATTTGGGATTAGGGAACTGAGTGCCCTCTGTACAGAGCTGGTGAGAACTTGTGCCCTTACTTGGGTAGAGGATCTTGGTGTTGAGCATCGGCATGTTCTCGCGACTTCCTGTCTGGGTGGGAAGTAACGCAGAACTGCCCAGTGACAGACTTCCTTTGCTGATGAGCTTCTCACAAGGAGTCTTGGACACTACAGGATGAAACAAAGACACAGAAAGACATGAGACACTGGGATCTTGATTAAAGGCCCACTCCTTAAATTTGAAAAACAACGCACATTTATAAGTGATAATCTTCAATACTAAATTGGCACGCATCTTTAATTAAAATCATCTGTTTCGTCTGGGCCGTGTTCATTAGGGCATGCAATGAAAAACAATTTAAAAGGTGATCCTTCCCTGGTTGGGACTGTTTTCTTATGTTTGGTACCAAATTAACACGACCCAGGTTAGGAGACTCAGGGTTCAATGACTAACCTCTGCGGACTGGATGGCTCCTGGTGCTGTTACAGGCGTTCCCGCTGTAGGACAACTGCAGAGACAGCTTGTCCTGTTCTTCCTCCTCCTCCTCCTCCTCCTCCACCCCCAGAGCAAACACCTCCTGAGTCTGTGCATTCTGCTCGTCCACCGCTGATAGAAGAATGGAGAGAAAGACCGTTCAGCAACAAGAGCAGGTATGTTGGAAAAGTAGAGGTAAAACCGCTCTCTTTTGGATGAGTATAGATAGCAACTATATTATATTGGGGTCGGGGTACGTCCATTCCATTTCGCGTCACTCAATTCAGGAAGTTAACTGAAATTCCTATTCCAATAACTATCATACGGGCGACAAGCCTGACTGGCCACAAGATTGCCCAGGAGTCCTGCTCTACTGTTGCAATGCTTATGGCATTGAAGTTTTCGCCTGTCCTCTGTTTTTATGTAACATATGAAACATCAAGTATGCCAAGTCGGTCAGTGTAGTCTACTATGTTTTTTATTTATTGTTTTTTTACCACATCAGACAAAAACTTCCCTTACAGGACAAATAACCTTACTGTAAATCTAATTTCAATATTCAGAATTGCTTTTCACGGAAGTCTGAATTAGAATTTCAGTTTACTTCCTGAATTGACCCATACCAATTAGAACAGAAGTAGCGGTAGGAAGATAACATCTCACCTTTCTCAGTGTGCTCGATTATCTGCCTGATGGCTTTCTTCAGGCTGTTGGCTCTCAGCATCAGCTGTTCCCTGGGTTTAAAGATGGCCGTCAGGGGCCTGGGGGAGCACGGGATGGCGGCAGGTGCGGGTGACGATGGCACCAGAACCCCCTCGCCCTCCTCCTGCTCCTCAGCGATGGTGGGGGGGGGCATCATAGTAGATGCCTGCGCCTCCTCGTTGAGCGTCTTCAGCAGCGAGTCCAGCTTTTCCTTCAGAACCCCACACTGCAACCAACCGACCAATCAACACGGATCTGATTCACTGGATTAGTGCAAACATGGCTGGAGGGAGTTTCCACCATATTTCCTATACCAGTCATTTACATAAAATCAGTGAAGGGATGTCAGCAAGATGAGATAATTGGTACAAAGCCATGGTTCCTCAAAGCTTACCTTCTTGGCCATAGCCTCTGACTCCTCGGAGCTCTCCTTGTTCTTCTCGTAGGCCTTCCCCACTCGAGCCACAAAGTCCTTCACTGTCTCACACAGTACCCTACGAACATGCACAACACACGCACAACACACAACCCAGTCAGGGCAACGGAAACCTACACCTAAAGAAACGGTATGGACTGCGCAGACAGACTGATTGAAGCGACAGACATACTTAGCGGAGGAGATGACCACCGAGTGCTGATCTGAAGTCAAGATCTTGGACAGGTGGGCCGCCACAGAGTCTTCGTAGGTCAGAATCTGTTGCACCTGCGGCACAGGTAACAATCAAGGTCAAAAACAGGCTAGTCTTCAGGAAATGTGTCTTGAACTGCAGAGCATCACCACCTATAGTGCAACATACAGTGCATTTGGAAATTATTCAGACCCCTTGACTTTTCCACATTTTGTTACATTACAGCCTTATTCTAAAATTGATTCAATCGTTTTTTTCCCCCCCATCAATCTACACACAATGCCCCAAAATGACAAAGCAAAAACAGGTTTTAATACATTTTTGCAATTATAATTATTAAAAAAAATGGAAATATCACATTTACATAAGTTTTCAGACCCTTTACTCAGTCCTTTATTGAAGCACCGTCGGCAGCAATTACAGCCTCAAGTCTTTTTGGGTATGACAGATATGGCAGCTCTGCATCTAGCTCCTAAGCAACTTTGCAGTATTTCGTTTTTTTCTGTGATATTTGTTACATAATTAGGCCAGAAATGTTTTTGTGTTATTACATACAGACGGAAAGAACTTTTGTATTTCAGAGTGGCGGTAACTCACCAGGAATACGACTTTCCCGAATTGGAGCTTTGTTCATACCCCCCAGGGCAATTGAACTTATTCTACAGGCAGAAACTCAAACAGGAAGTACCCGTGCTATGGTCTATTCAACGCTGGTGTGACCAATCGGATTCCATGCTTTAAGATTGTTTTGCTCATGCGGACTGGGACACGTTCCGGGTAGCCTCTCAGAATAACATTGACGAATACAGAGTTCATCAGGAAGTGTATAGGAGATGGTGTACCCACTGTGACTATGAAAACCTACCCAAACCAGGAACAGTGGATAGATGGCAGCATTCGCGCAAAACTGAAAGTGCGAACCACCGCATTTAACCGTGGCAAGGTGATTGGGAATATTGCCAAATACAAACAGTGTAATTATTCCCTCCGTAAGGAAATCAAACAGGCATAACGTCAGTAGAGACAAAGTGGAGCCACAATTCAACGCCTCAAACACGAGACGTATGTGGCCGGGTCGACAGACAATCACGGACTACAACTGGAAAACCAGCCACGTCGGGGACACCGACGTCTTGCTTCCGAACAAGCTAAACACCTTCTTCACACGCTTTGAGGATAACACAGTGCCACCAACACAGCACGCTACCAAGGACTGTGGGCTCTCCTTCTCTGTGGCCGACGTAAGACATTTAAGAGTGTTAACCCACGCAAGGCTGCCGGCCCAGACGGCCGTCAGAGCATGCGCAAACCAGCTGGCTGGAGTGTTCACAGACATATATTAAATCTGTCCCTATCCCAGTCTGCTGTCCCCACTTGCTTCAAGATGTCCATCATTGTTCCTGTACCCAAGAAAGCATAGGTAACTGAACTAAATGACTATCGCCCCGTAACACTCAGTTCTGTCATCATGAAGTGCTTTGAGAGGCTAGTTAGCTTCTTATGGCTGCAGGGCAGTATTGAGTAGCTTGGATGAAAGGTGCACAGAGGTGCCCAGAGTAAACGGCCTACTCCTCAGTCATAGTTGCTAATATTTGCATATTATTAGTAGTATTGGATAGAAAACACTCAAGTTTCTACAACTGTTTGAATTATATCTGTGGGTATAACAGAACTCATATTGCAGGCAAAAACCTGAGAAGTTCCACTTCCTGTTTGAATTTTTTCTGAGGGTGGCAGATTTTCAACCAAGCTCTCGTTGAAATTACAGCGAGATATGGATGAGTTTTCACTTCCTATGGCTTCCACTAGATGTCAATAGAACTTTGTCAGCCCCCCTAATGTGAAGGGGGGCTGAAGGAGACAGGAATTAGTCACCACTGCTACGAGCTGACCATGCTTTGACCACGCGCATTCACGTGATAGGCAGCTCTG
The DNA here is from genome assembly GCF_029448725.1 of Salvelinus fontinalis. Taxonomy (NCBI): domain Eukaryota; kingdom Metazoa; phylum Chordata; class Actinopteri; order Salmoniformes; family Salmonidae; genus Salvelinus; species Salvelinus fontinalis. Next base: position 49,641,047 of record NC_074697.1, read on the forward strand.
ACCCATCTCTCAACTGAAGTCTATGTAATTCTCCGGTTGGAACGTTATTCAAGATGTATGTTAAACAGGTCAACATTCTCAAGGCCAGACGGATAACCAGGACGTGTACTCCGAGCACGCACTGACCAACTGGCAAGGGTCTTCACTGACATTTTCAATCTGTCCCTGGCAGAGTCTGTAATACATACATGTTTCAAGCAGACCACCATAGTCCCTGTGCCCAAGAACACCAAGGTACCCTGCCTAAATGACTACCGACTCGTAGCACTCAGGTCTGTAGCCATGAAGTGCTTTGAAAGGGCTGCTCATGGCTCACATCAACACCAGCATCCCAGAAACCCTAGACCCACTCCAATTTGCACCAAGTCTAGGTCCAAAAGGCTTCTTAACAGCTTCTACCCCCAAGCCATGAGACTGCTGAACAGCTAATCAAAAGGCTACCTCAAAAGTCATCCAGGAGCATCATATTAGCTCTGTTCTCCAGGGAAGGGGGAGACCGCTTTGAGGAGTGATCCCTACAGAGTACTGGCCAGTTGGCTGTGGAGAGCCGACGTGGCGGCGAAAAGTCCACCACATAAGAGCGGCGTCCAGCTACTGGGGTAGAAGAGAAAGCGAAAGTAGGCGGGCGTGGATTCCCCAGTAGCTTGTGTAGGTTCGCTACTTGATTTCTAAGAGTAGCCACTTCGCCCCTGTAGTCCTCTGCAAGAAAACAGTTGGTTCATTGAAAGTCCGGGCGGTCCACATCGTCCCGGGAATAAAGCAAAAATAAACACAGCTCCTGCAAAGTTGAAAATGTTCAATAGGGACCTCTAGGCTAACTGGCTGGGATAGCTGGGCTTCCGTGTCTCTCTCTTTACATGGAATTATCAATTAAGTGAACAAAAAGAACTCGCACAAATGGAAAAATCTGAAAAGCAGAAAGATGTGTCCTTCTTAAAATCCTCTCACAGCGGTGACCACAAAAGCAGCGTCTTTGCACGTACTGTTGGTAGCAGCATCGGCTGCTAGTTTGAAACTGATAGCTACCAGATAGGCTAGTAGCTAGCTTCTGTAAACAACTTCAGACTTTTTGGTCTGGCAGGATCCCGGGACAGATAGTACCGGTCACAGCAACTGAGACTAAACGAGTTGCGTGATCCAAACTCAAAAATTGTATAAATCAAACATTGCAAGGAAACACTGACAACTTTACAAAAACAATAAACCAAGGTCTCTCGTTCAGCATTCAACATACCATGTGACCAGACATCGCTCTCCAAGGTTACATTGCGGCGGCCACGGGGATGGCACACCAGTATCACCAGTAGTACATTTACCGTTAATTTGCAATATTTGTAATCTACAATGTTTGTTTGGTTACTATAATTTGTGACCCGTTTCAGGAAACTAGGCGTATGTCGTGGGTCACAATTTCACACAAGAGCCATTTGAACGTAATCTTTTTTCATTTTTTATTGTTGCCAGCAGCAGTTACAGTCACCAACACTCTGGATAACATGAAAACAGCCTAACCAGCTCTGCTAAGGTGAGTAAAATGAGTGGGGTGTTCTCTCATTTGTGCCTGGAAGTAGCTAGCAAGCTAGCCAATGTAAGCCAGTTAGAGCGCTTGACTGCCGTTGTGAGATCAGAACGCTCGCATCAACCCTACTCATCGGCCAGAGCATGTGAAATCCATAAATTAGGGCCGTATGATTTTTATTTATTTAAATTGACTGATTTCCTCATATGAACTGTAACATAGTAAAATCAATGAAAGTGTTGCATGTTGCGTTTATATTTTGGTTCAGTATATTAATATTGTTTTGTTTGGAGCACTCCTCTCAATGTTGAGTAAGGACGCAAACCTGATTACGCATAGAAGTAGGCATAGGCCACCTGGCATGCACACACATTTGGGGAGCTGATAGCATTTCTGATTGTCTTAACTTACCACCACCAATGAGCTGTGGAGCTTCTTAAAGTAAACAAGTCTGTTTCTACATACATTGACAATGACAATAGTTCCTCAATGTAGCCTAGATCTTTCCAGCTGTCTCCCGTTGGATAACCACTCGGTGTGAAAGGGAAAACAAATGTCATGCTCTGATCCTGTAGAAACGTCGTAAAAGAACACCTACCTGATTACTTCTTATCCCTTGCACAATTAAATAGCCTACAGCTGTGTGGGAAACTGATATTTTATACAATGTTGCAAGTTTGTTAGCAAGCTTCAGGCTAGACCAAGTTGATACAATGTTTCAAATTCCTTGCAGACCTGTGTGATTTATTTTTATTCTGATATTTTCTACCTGCAGAATGCAATGTTTTTATTTGTTGGCTTTATGTAGGCTATTTTTTACATAGTTGGTTAAGTTATTTTTTAGATTTGTATAATTTCCATTTAGATATAATTTTTATTAACCATATGACAATGATTTTGAGATACGAAGACTTTATTATAAAATAAATGAAACTGTTCCACGAACATTTGCATTTGAAAATCATAACTGGCATGCAGATCGGTAGAAATGTTTTTCATATGCACATTTTCGTGGAACAGTTATTTTAATTGGCACTCCAAATGGAAAAGGTTGCTGACCACTGGTGTAGCTTTTAACCCAAATGGAAAAGGTTGCTGACCACTGGTGTATTTTTTAACCCAAATGGAAAAGGTTGCTGACCACTGGTGTAGCTTTTAACCCAAATGGAAAAGGTTGCTGACCACTGGTGTAGCTTTTAACCCAAATGGAAAAGGTTGCTGACCACTGGTGTAGCTTTTAACCCAAATGGAAAAGGTTGCTGACCACTGGTGTAGCTTTTTACCAGCAACTTCGGGAGCGTAGTGGCAGAATCTGCGACGGTCAGCAGGACGAGATGGTTCTGGAAGAGTTTTTTTTCTTCTGTTATGTTATCTTGATCTCTGGCTCCCCCTTGAGTCATTTGTTTGTCTTCAGTGCGCTTAAAGCATCAGACAAGCTCAGTAGCCTACATACTGTATATCTGAAGACTCCATCCATAAATGGAATGTAACTGCAATTGTACTCGAATTCAGCTAAAACTTTCACGATGTGTAGAACAGGAATTTATGTCATTGCCAGGTACCTCAGAGTCATCGCTGCAATCCTCTGTCACCGTAGAGCTGGAATGTTGCCGTGGGAACTTTGTCTCATACACCATAATACTCCACCTGGACAAAAAATAAAAACAATGGATAATTTAGGGGCTGCTTCTTTTTTCCCCCTGACCTGACAAGAAGAAACTCCTGGACTAATGATAACTGGCTTAAAAGCTTCAATATGTAAATTTCTGTGCAACCTGACCAAATTGACATAGAAATCTAAGTTATAAATCTGTCTCATTCTTATTCTCATTGATATTTCACAGCGGTTTAGATGGTACAATGACTCTCTACACAATCAATGCTTGTTTCGTCACAAACTGAAATTAGGCCAACTGTTAGAATTTTAACAACCAGAAAATTGTGGAGCGATTTCTGCAAATGGTTCCTTTAAATGGTACCTTTTTAACAGTTATTTACATGCTCTTCCTCCCTCTTCATCCCTCTCACACCTGTCAAGCATCTTGGTGAATATTTCCTTCATCCCGTTCTCCTCCCTCCCTCCCTCCCTCTCTCACCTACATGTCGAGCATCTTGGTGCTGGCTCTCTACAGCTTCTCCCCCTCTATCTCCTCCCTCCTCATTCCTCCCATCCTCTCTCTCTCCTCCCTCCCATCCTCTCTCTCTCCTCCTCCCTTCCTCTCTCTCACCTACATGTCGAGCATCTTGGTGCTGGCTCTCTACAGCTTCTCCCCCTTTATCTCCTCCCTCCTCATTCCTCCCATCCTCTCTCTCTCCTCCCTCCCATCCTCTCTCTCTCCTCCTCCCTTCCTCTCTCTCACCTACATGTCGAGCATCTTGGTGCTGGCTCTCTACAGCTTCTCCCCCTCTATCTCCTCCCTCCTCATTCCTCCCATCCTCTCTCTCTCCTCCCTCCCATCCTCTCTCTCTCCTCCTCCCTTCCTCTCCTACCTCCCTCTCCTACCTGTCAAGCATCTTGGTGCTGGCCCTCTCAAGCTTCTCCAGTATTTGAGGCAGCTGTGCGTCATCGTCGCAGGCCGAGCCCCAGCCCAGGACGCGGGCGAGGTCATTTCCTGTCCCCAGGGGCAGAACACCCAGCTGGCACTGCAACACAACAAGTTATTTATCCAGTTACAACTGACCCCCGTTACATTTAACCCCGTTGTCCCCCATTTAATCCCGATTCAGAAAACACAAATATAGCTCACATATCAAATCTTTGATTAGTAACTCCTACCATTTTGTTTTGGTCATAGAAATGCATATTGATGGTTATATTTATACAAAACAAAGATTTTACTGAGTTACAGTTCATATAAAACAAATCAGGCCCTAATCTATAGTTTTCACATGACTGGGCAGGGGTGCAGTCATGGGTGGGCCTCTCCAAGGCCCACTCAGAATTCGTTATTTTCCACAAAAGGGCTTTATTACAGACATAAATACTCCTCAGCAACCCCCCTCAGACGATCCTGCAGGTAAAGAAGCCGGATGCGGAGGTCCTGGTCTGGCGTGGTTACACGTGGTCTGCAGTTGTCAGGCCGGTTGTGCGTACTGCCAAATTCTCTAAAATTACGTTGGAAGCAGCTTATGGTAGAGAAATTAACATTCAATTATCTGGAAACAGCTCCGGTGGGCATTCCTGCAGTCAGCATGCCAATTTCTCACCCCCTTAAAACTTGAGACATCTGTGGCATTGTGTTGTGTGAACCTCAAGAGTTTCACTGCACCCTGAGCTCCTGACAGACACAGCTGTAGGTTATTTATTTGCACAAGGGATAGGCATATTTTATGATGTTTCCACCGGATCAAAGCATGACATTTGTTTTCCCTTTTACACCGAGTTGTTATCAAAACGGAGAGAGCTGGAAAGATTTTTCAAATTGACAATACTTCCTCAATGTAGTCTTTCTCGATGTATGTAGAAACAGACTTTGTTTACTTGCTGTTTGGAGGTGAAGACAAAATTACTTTAAGAAGCTACACAGCTCATTAGTGGTGGTGAGTTAAGGCAATCAATAATACTATCAGATCCCCAAATGGGCACATTTATAAGCCTACATTTAATCGCAGGCCAGGTAGCCTAGGCCTACTTCTATGCATAATCAGGTTCGCGTCCTTACTCAACATTGACAGGTGCACTCCAAACAAAACCCAATTAATATACTGCACAAAAATATAACATGCAACAATTTCATTGATTTGACTGAGTTACAGTTCATATTAGAAAATGCATCAATGCACCTGTGTAATGATCATGCTGTTTAATCAGCTTCTTGACCTGTCAGGTGGATGGATTATCTTGGCTAAGGAGAAATGCTCACTAACATGGATGTAAACACATTTTTGTACAACCTTTTAGCGAAATAAGCTGTTTGTGCGTATACAACATTTCTGGGATTTTTTATTTCAGCTCTTGAAACCTGGGACCAACAGATTACATGTTGCGTTTATTTTTGTTCAGTGTAGTATTTGTTGAGGCATGATCTATTGAATGGTGAAATTACCTACTTATTCATTGACAAACTTTTCTGTTTTGATGGATTCAGATTGTTCAGTCACATGTATTATATGCTCTAGGATGTTGCAGAAGTCCTCTTCTCATTAAACAACAAATTATACTGTTTTGATAAGAGTTTTTTTTTGTGATAGGTATTTTAAGTTGATGGTGTTTAGTGTATTTCGAAAGAGAAATATGTTGTTTTGGCAAACGCACTTCAGTTTAGTGGGATGTGGTAACTGTTTTGCAAATGAGAACCCTGTTTCGAGAAAAGTGTTCAAGCAATCGAAAAGAACTAATATTATGTGAACAGAGCACTTGTGTTCAAGCAATCGAAAATAACTAATATTATGTGAACAGAGCCCGGAAAGCCAGGACTGTGTGTACCTTACGACCAGCAGAGGGCAGTGGTGGTCTGTCTGTTTCTCTGTCTATCTATCTAATAGAGGTAGTGTTATAAAATGGTAGCTTTCTTACTAGATTGTTAAAAGAGGGACAAGGGAAACATGAGAGTGGCTGACTGGCACAGTAGCCAAAGCTGCCTGCTAGGCTCAGGGATTGCTGAGGGATGATGGGAAAGTAGCCAAAGCTCTTTCTCAATTCATATTTTCCCAATTCCTCTCCTCCTTCCCAAAACCCATTAGACGAGACAGTCTGATGTCCAAGAACATGAGAAATAGAGTAAAACACAAATTGAGAAAGAGCCCAAGAGTCAGTTGGTGTAACCCAACTGATGGAAGCTGATTTTCAGCTCATTGCAGATGGAGAGGGGGCGGGATGAACTTGCTTGTTTGTGGAGCGTCAGAGTGTCGATCTCAGAGAGGACCCAGCCCACGCTGCCGTCACCCCCACACACCAGGATCCGGAACGTGTCGAACTTCTGGAAGAGCCGTAAACTAGGACACACAGAAGAGAGCCCCCTAAGACAAGCAGCAAGTACACACAGTGCTGTCGGAAACACACACAGCCATGTCAGAAGCATGCATGCACGCACACACACAGGGCAGACTCACCCAAGGTGCGGCCCACCGTTCATGAGGTCAAAGACTTGGGCAGGGTTGAGCAGCTGTTTAAAGCGGCGCAGGAACTTGATGCCCTGGTTGTCTCCACTCTTACTGTTGACAAACACCAGGAGAGGGCTGGTGCAGGAAGGCGGGCAGGTGGCCTTCCAGAACCCTGAGGACCAATGACAGGCAGATGATGAACAATGAGAACCAATGACAGGCAGATGAGGACCAATGACTGGCAGATGAGGACCAATGATAGGCAGATGAGGACCAATGACAGGCACATAGAGGGCCACAGACAGGAACAGCCCCAAACCCCCATATTCAGGAGGATAAACAAGGTCCGGAGTCGGGCGCTTTAACCTCTATACCAGACTCTGGCACACAACTGAACTTCTAGGGTTGGTTTCCCGGACACAGATTAATGGAGAATCTCCATTGAGCATGCGTTTTAGTGTCTGGGACACCAACCCCTAATATCTAATAAGAAAGAGCATCCTTTTGCTACGCTAACTTTACAAAATGTCCAGGTTTAGCAAAAAAAAGTTGAACAATTCGAATTTTCGTGCTTTCTGATTCCTGGAGTCATCCAACCGGGATTTCTGGAAAACCTGGGAATTTTTGGAAAGTTTAGCATTTTGCAAACCTATAGGCCTAATGAACACTACCCTGGCCTATCACGCTGACATCCCTATATGTCCTGTTCACCCACAAAGACAGGTGTAAAGTGAAGTTGCCCCTGATCTTGGGTCAGTTTCCCCAAAAACGGTTAAGGTTAGCATTGGGAGAGGGAAAGCTGATCCTAGATCTGTACCTAGGGGAAACTTGGCCCCGGAGAGGAAGTGAGGCGCAGAACTCACCGTCGGAGTCGATGCTGTTGAGGGCTGTGGGGGGGATGACCGAAACCTTACACTGCCCCAAGGGACACTTAGTGGACAGCTGCTCCTTACACAGCGTGTGCACCTGGACATCGACACACACACACTTTATTTTTAGTCACACTACACAGAGCATTACGGCAAGTATGTACAGTCAACAACCTGATAAGTACAATGGCCTTGTGACTGTTGTGAATACGTCATAAGTCAGTGCATGCAGAAGAAAAAGTGCATTACTACTGTATTGTGGCATAGTAGTAATGCAGTTTGCACTTAACCGATTTGCACTTAACCCAAAGAAGCACCACCCAAATATGCACGCACGCACACACATGCAGACTCACCATGGCCTTGCACCAGAGGCAGCGCCAATCCTGCAGTCGGAGCACACTGCCACATGTCTTGTCACACACTGTACACTTAGCACTAACCGGCAGGTTGCCTTCCAGCCACTGGTGAGGCATCGAGATCTACATTGAGGGAGAAGTCACTGGTATTATTCAGTAAGTATTTCTTTATGCATATTATATAATACATAATATATATTGTTTGACATATTTGATATATGCTTTTGCATAACGTACAATGATGTTTAATAAACCGGCAACACTGCACTTCTCTCTAGCCGGGGTACAGGGGACGTCTCTAGCCTTATTTTTGAGGAGTTCTCACACAGCTCCGGGGGGTGAAGTTTCCCCTAGGTACAGATCTAGGTTCAGCTTCCCCTCCCCCAATCCTAACCTCAACCATTAGTGGGGAAAATGCTAAACTGACCCCTTACTCACTCACCCCATCCTCATCTTCGATGATGTCCTTCCCAATGGAGGCCAGAGTAGTCCACTTGCAGTTGTTGGTCGCTCGGACAGCACAACGTTTGTGGGCCTTGAACTTACACACTGTGAGAAGGAGAAACGCGTCAGATTGACAAACACATGCACAGCCAAAGAGCCAGACACACAGATGCACATTCACACCCTGTGACGCAGCATTCCACCAGTCTCTCTTTCGTGTGCACGGTCTCGGTCTCGCGCATGGTGTCTCCATTCGCGTTCCAATCTTCCAGACAAGTCAGTTAACATTACACAATACCCAAGATCCATGACAATCATATCAGATCGGACCCGTGGATCCATGACAATCATATCAGATCGGACCCGTGGATCCATGACAATCATATCAGATCGGACCCGTGGATCCATGACAATCATATCAGATCGGACCCGTGGATCCATGACAATCATATCAGATCGGACCCGTGGATCCATGACAATCATATCAGATCGGACCCGTGGATCCATGACAATCATATCAGATCGGACCCGTGGATCCATGACAATCATATCAGATCGGACCCGTGGATCCATGACAATCATATCAGATCGGACCCGTGGATCCATGACAATCATATCAGATCGGACCCGTGGATCCATGACAATCATATCAGATCGGACCCGTGGATCCATGACAATCATATCAGATCGGACCCGTGGATCCGGACCCGCTCGGGTCGGATTGGGTCTCAGGTATTCAGGTACAGGTGGATCCGTGAAGATCCTTTAGCTGGCATATAGCCAGGGCAGTGTGTATGTGTACAGAGAGGTACGTACCTTCACAGGACAGTCCGTGCGAGGTGACTCCGGACAGGGCCTCGCGGCACACGTTGCAGTAGGTGGGCCGGGCATGGGAGCAGGCGTACCAGTTATGCATCCCAGAGAAGTGATCCATGCTATACTGGGTGGACTGGGAGGGGAACAGAGGAGACGAGAGAGGGGAAAATAAGCCCTAAATCGTCCCCGTTAATAACCACTACTCATTTCAGGATTTCTTCATCCTGTTATGCATCCCAAATGGCACCCTATACAGAGCCCTATGGGCCCTGGTCAAAAGTAGTGCACTTTATAGGAAATAGGGTCCCATTTTGGATGCAGGCCTGATCCTGGGGACCGACAGAGGATAGGATTTCTGTTCATCTTCTTTACCCACCACTAATAGGCTACACTTGATTCAACTAATCAAAGGCTTCAGAAGTTGAAATCAGGTGTGTTAGTGTTGGGCTATAACAAAAACGTGCACCCCTGTCAGACCAACAGGATCAGGGTCAAGAAACCCAGGGCAGACATTAGCATAGATATCGTTATTGCCTTGCTAATAAATGTATACGGCGAAACTACAGTGTTCCTTTAAAAGTTGCGTCGTATTCATTTGACTGTTTTCAATATTGTCTGTACTAGAGAATGTAAAACCTTTTTTTTGTAAAGACATAGTATATGGGATTGATTTTAAGAAATGTAGCTTAATTAATTTGATTAATATTATTCCAAGAAAAAGGACAAATTAAACCCTCAGGGTTTCCGTTAGGAAAATATGGAGCTGTACAATGTGACCGGTCGGGAGTAGGCTACTAAGTGACTGCGAGTGAAGAGCAAAATAATCATAACATTTCCACACCCTAATTGTAGTCTAACCAATACCCAAACGGAGATTCAGTGAAAATAACAATCTCATTGATTTATCAAGACCAGTCCATTCTTGTCTCAAAGCAGCGCAAAACGGTGCTGAAATAGTCGACCACACTCGGGTAGGCAATTGCTTCAAATCCTATTATAACAATTGGATGACTTTATTGCCTACTTTATTGCAATACTTCTGTCATTCAGTGACATTTATTCCCATAGTAATTCGTTATGTATCCATCCAGATGTGGTTAGAAAACAATGCGTTTGGTGGACTCGGTGAGAGTCTATTGTCCTGCTGCTAGCCTATCAAGACTGGATGGATTCTTTTGTATTCTTAAAAGAACTCCAGCACAGAGAAGAGAAAGGACCCTTGAATAATTAAACATGTCAGTAAAATACTGTTAGACTTGGGGATTATGGTCACGGACAGTGCTATTCCCCCGTGTTACACCGAACTCGAAAGCCCAGGAAAATGAACAGTTACAGTAGGCTACAATACAGTAAAGTAGGCCGAATAATGCTAAAAATAATGCTGAAATAAATTGACTGCTGGTCTTTACTGTATGCTGTACATTTTTACATTGTATTCCATTTCCAGCGAGACTATTCAAGCCATTGACTCACTGATGATTGAAGATGATGAACGATCGGCAAAGGCAATCTGGAATCTGCTGGCATCACGGCACAAGATCAACATCGCTCTAATCACAGTCGGAAGACAGTTGGAGAAACTTGAGTGGACTTATGGAAAGGCACTGTAGATCTAATTCAATTTAGAGGATTGGAGGATTCAAAATTCATATTTAAGGGGCATTTTTCATTATGGCAAAACTGGTGTGTGATATTGACTTAGATATTCTCTTTAAGGTTTTACATTTCTAAGAGGCTTTTATATAAGGCACAGCTGTCAATGTTTTGGTACTGGTCCGACCAATCTGATTCCACGCTTCAAGATTGCTTCGATCACATGGATTGGGATATGTTCCGCATTGCGTCAAACAACAACATTGACGAATACGCTGATTCGGTGAGTGAATTCATTAGCAAGTGCATCGGCGATGTCGTACCCACAGCAACTATTAAAACATTCCCAAAACAGAAACCGTAGATTGATGGCAGCATTCGCGCGAACCACTGCTTTTAACCAGGGCAAGGTGACCGGAAACATGACCGAATACAAACAGTGTAGCCATTCCCTCCGCAAGACAATCAAACAAGCTAAGCGTCAGTATAGAGACAAAGTAGAGTCGCAATTCAACGGCTCAGACACAAGAGGTATGTGGCAGGGTCTACAGTCAATCACAGATTACAAAAAGAAAACCAGCCCCGCCGCGGACCAGGTTGTCTTGCTCCCAGACAGACTAAACAACTTCTTTGCTCGCTTTGAGGACAATACAGTGCCACTGACACGGCCCACTACCAAAACCTGCGGACTCTCCTTCACTGTAGCCGACGTGAGTAAAACATTTAAACGTGTTAACCCTCGCAAGGCTGCAGGCCCAGACGGCATCCCCAGCCGCATCCTCAGAGCATGCGCAGACCAGCTGGCTGGTGTGTTAACGGACATATTCAATCAATCCTTATCCCAGTCTGCTGTTCCCACATTCTTCAAGAGGGCCACCATTGTTCCTGTTCCCAAGAAAGCTAAGGTAACTGAGCTAAACGACTACAGCCCCGTAGCACTCACTTCCGTCATCATGAAGTGCTTTGAGAGACTAGTCAAGGACCATATCACCGAAACACCCTACCTGACACCCTAGACCCACTCCAATTTGCTTACCGCCCCAATAGGTCCACAGACGACGCAATCACAACCACACTGCACTAACCCATCTGGACAAGAGAAATACCTATGTGAGAATGCTGTTCATCAACTACAACTCAGCATTTAACACCATAGTACCCTCCAAACTCGTCATCAAGCTCGAGATCCTGGGTCTCGACCCCGCCCTGTGCAACTGGGTACTGGACTTCCTGACGGGCCGACCCCCAGGTGGTGAGGGTAGGTAACAACATCTCCACCCCGCTGATCCTCAACACTGGGGCCCCACAGGGGTGCGTTCTGAGCCCTCTCCTGTACTCCCTGTTCACCCACGACTGCGTGGCCATGCACGCCTCCAACTCAATCATCAAGTTTGCAGACGACACTACAGTGGTAGGCTTGATTACCAACAATGACGAGACGGCCTACAGGGAGGTAGTGAGGGCCCTCGGAGTGTGGTGTCAGGAAAATAACCTCACACTCAACGTCAACAAAACAAAGGAGATGATCGTAGACTTCAGGAAACAGCAGAGGGAGCACCCCCCTATCCACATCGACGGGAGAGTAGTGGAGAGGGTAGTAAGTTTTAAGTTCCTCGGCGTACACATCACGGACAAAATGAATTGGTCCACCCACACAGACAGCGTGGTGAAGAAGGCACAGCAGCTCAATCGAGAGCATCCTGTCGGGCTGCATCACCGTCTGGTACGGCAACTGCTCCGCCCACAACTGTAAGGCTCTCCAGAAGGTAGTGAGGTCTGCACAACACATCACCAGGGGCAAACTACCTGCCCTCCAGGACACCTACACCACCCGATGTCACAGGAATGCCATAAAGATCATCAAGTACAACAACTGCCCGAGCCACTGCCTGTTCACCCCGCTATCATCCAGAAGGCGAGGTCAGTACAGGTGCATCTATGCAGGGACCGAGAGACTGAAAAACAGCTTCTATCAGACTGTTAAACAGCCACAAAATAGACAGCTATTTTCCTGTCCATGGTAGCAATATCTAACTATTTTTGACAACTTTCTATTAAATGTACTGGAGTGAGATCATTTCTTTCTTTCGGATATGTATACCGAGTACGTCCACATCCCCGTCAGTCCACTTTATTGGTAAATTACACGCTAATGGAAAAGTTGTATTTTTTTGTGATCCAATACGTTATATAGTAAGTCTAAAAATAAATCTATAAATAAAGCCAGTTTGTTATTTAGAATTATTTATTTCTGTTTTTAGAGGGAGAGAACCCAAAAGCCCCCAGTGCCTATTTTTCAAAAATCCACATGTCAATTGATATTCCCCCATTGTATTTACCCAAGTTCTCTCTTAAACCTGTTAAGGCTAGGGGGTGCTGTTGTCACTATTTATGGAAATCGTGTAATTTTTGAAACGGCTTCCTACAAAATTCTTGATCGTACAATATGCATATTATTATTATTATTGGATAGAAAACAGTCTATAGTTTCTATAGCTGTTGAAATTTTGTCTCTGAGTGGAACAGAACTCATTCTACAGCAATTTCCCTGACATGGAGTCAGATTTCACACATTTTGGCCCCTGTTCTGGAGTCAGTTTTAAGGCCACTGTTATTGCTATGAGTATACGGACACTGCTTACGTCTTCCCCTGGATGCCTTTACGTGATGACACTTTGAATGGTATCGATTGCCCAATCACAGCCCCTATAAAACGAAAACACGTGTAGGTAGGAACTCTTTTCTAGGTGCGTCAGGCGCGCGGAGGACACTGACCTACTGTTTTTCCAAGCATTAGTGTAGCCAGTTATATTTCTCAGGTCATGTTTCTACTCGTTATAGGAGTTAAAAACATCATAAGGTAGTTAATTTAAACAGTTTTATAGCAATTTATATCCGTTTAGTGCGATTTTGGGACATTTATTTCTGAGACACTGTGAATCTCTGGGCACCGTTCCAGTTCATGCCGAACGCAATGTGCATTTCTACATGGCAAGAGGACAGCTTTCGACCAAAAGACGATTAGACCCAAGAAAGGATTCTTTGACCAAGATTCTGATGGAAGAACAGCTCAAAGTAGGAACAATTTATTATGATAAATCGTGTTACTGTCAAAAAATGTTAATGGCTTAGGACGCCATCTTTTTTGACGTAGCTTCGCTTGGCGCAAACTGTATTGAAAAGTAAGGATAATAAAAAAAATGTAAATCCACGATTGTATTAAGAATTAAATTGTCTATCAATCGCTGTCCACCCTATATTTTTTAGTCACGTTTATGAGTATTTATGTATACGACTAGATCACTGTCTAATGTGGCGCAGGACATTTTCTGACCAGCTGGGCTACTTTTCTCATTGTCTAACCATGATTTTGGTGGCTAAATATGCACATTTTCGAACAAACTGTATATGTATGTTGTAATGTGATGTTACAGGAGTGTCATCTGAAGAATTCTGAGAAGGTTAGTGAAAAAATTAATATATTTTGGCGATGTTTACGTTATCGCTCTCTTTGGCTAGAATCAATGCTGGTGTAATGTTTGCACATGTGCTATGCTAATATAACGATTTATTGTGTTTTCGCTGTAAGACACTTAGAAAATCTGAAATATTGTCTGTATTCATAGGATCTGTGTCTTTCGATTAGTGTATGCTGTGTATTTTTACGAAATGTTTGATGATTAGTAGTTAGGTAAACACGTTGCTCATTGTATTTATTCTAGTCCATTTGTGACGGTGGGTGCAATTGTAAACTATGACATCTACCTGAAATATGCACATTTTTCTAACAAAACCTATCCTATACCATAAATATGTTATCAGACTGTCATCTGAGCTTTTTTCTTGGTTAGTGGCTATCAATATCTTAGTTTAGCCGAATTGGTGATAGCTACTGGTGTTGGTGGACAAAGAAAAGATGGTGGATTATGCTAATGTTTTTAGCTAATAGATTTACATCTTTACATATTGTGTCTTCCCTGTAAAACATTTTAAAAATCGGACATGTTGGCTGGATTCACAAGATCTGTGTCTTTCATTAGCTGTATTGGACTTTAATGTGTGAAAGTTAAATATTTAAAAAATATATTTTTTTTGAATTTCGCGGCTCTGCCTTTTCAGTGGGGGTGGGGGGGGTGTGGCGCTAGCGGCCCCCCGGGGCTAGACAGGTTAACTACAGGACCACCGAAAGTTTGTTGTTGTTCCCTGATGCAGGACTCTACAGCCAGAGAAGAGAGACTCTCAGACTGAAAACACCTCCATTAACTTACAAAAAGATAGTCCATTTGTGCCACAGTTTAGACTACCGATGGATTAGCATTCTAACTCGTCCTTGTGATAGTGTAGTGCAATGACAGAATGCCACCATCCACCACTAACGGTCGCGGCATGAGCTCAAAACTTTTAAAAGAAAGAACCACTGTAACCTACTAAAGGTCAAATCGGAGCTATTACCATATTACTTATACCTTCCGTATGTATCCTTTCCCAGAAGACACATTTCAGTTGAATACATTCAGTTGGACAACTGACTAGGTCCCCGCTTCTCCTTTCCTTCCACAGAAGTGTCTAGGCTAGGAGAGTAGAGTCCAGCATTCAAATTTCTTTTTTTTTTTTGGGGGGGGGGTCCAGGTATATCTGCTTTCCCAAAGTGTGCATCGTGTTCACATACCTTCAGAGATTTGGAAGGAAATGACTGGTACATGGAATCTCCCTCCAGCCCATGTCTACACCAATCCAATGCTTTCCATTTGTGGGGAGTAGTGAATGAGCGCACACTTCAAGAGGAAGGAGAGATTAATGGGACTTACCCTGGGATTGGATGAGAAGAGAGGTAGAGAAGAGTGAACCCTGACCCCTGGACTCTGTGACCTTGCCCTCACCTCAAAGTGTTCTCTGTTCTGAACGCTCTTCAGGGCTGCCATCCAGTCCTCCATCTCTTTCCTGTTCTCCGCACACAGAATCAGCCGGCGACAAGGAGTGATGATCTACACAGAGAGAGAGAGGACAAGACAAATATCACTTGACAGAAAGAGAGGGAGAGAGCTTAAGACATACCAAGTGCTCAGAGAAATGAAACCAGGGGTTGTGCAATGCCATGTGGCCAGGAATACAAACAGAGGAAGCACATCCAGTCCCATGCTTTGGCACTGTGACTGAGTTGATGGGCCAACTTGAGTCTGTGTGTGTGCACAAATGTGACACAAAGATGTGTGTGAGGGTGAACGTGCCTGTGTATTGTGTATCAGCTTTATTAGATGTACGACTGTGCTTTTTGGAAAAGTTGTGAGTCTGTGCTTAGGTGTATGTATTGATAGATTGATTGGGTCAGAGGTTGTGGATGAATGTGGGTAAGTAGCGCTATTTCCACAGAGCGGACGTCCATTTCCTTTCCTCCACAGCTTCTTCACAAAGGGGCTCCTGTTCCCAGATGGATAAAAATAGTCGCACGCCTTTCCTCTCTCCCAGAGACCAGCACCGCAAACACGCACACACTTAAGATGGCCCATCCACCCACACACACACACACACACTATAGACTTAGTAAGACTTCTCCTCTTTGCATCTGTCGCATTATGGCATCTGTGACACCATGGGGGGCCATTGAGGCCATCTCCATTTTAAAGTAGTCCATTTCTTCTTCTATGAGTTGGTATACAAACTGAAAGGGTGCATACTGCCACCTGGAGTGTGTTGTTTGAACAGGTATAAAGCCAATTTTGGGATACAGTGCATTCGGAAAGTATTCTTGGCCCCTTCCCTTTTCCCACATTTTGTTACGTTACAGCCTTATTCTAAACTGGATAAAATATTCCCCCCCCCCCCCCCCTCATCATTCTACACACTATACCCCATAATGACAAAGGAAAAAAATATTTTTCTTTTTTACATAAGTATTCAGACCAGTTGAGCTCTGGTGCAACCTGTGTCGATTTATCATCCTGATTTATCATCCTTGAGATGTTTCTACAACTTGGTTAGAGTCCACCTGTGGTAAATTCAATTGATTGAGCATGATTTGGAAAGGCACACACCCGTCTATATAAAGTCCCACAGTTTACAAAGCATGTCTGAGCAAAAACCAAGCCATGAGGTCGAAGGAATTGTCGGTAGAGCTCCGAGACAGGATTGTGTCGAGGCATAGATCTGGGGAAGGGTACTAAAAAATGTCTGCAGCAATGAAGGTCCCCAAACTCACAGTGACATCCATCATTCCTAAATGGAAGAAGATTGGAACCACCTACCATCTTCCTAAAGCTGTCTGCCCGGCCAAACTGAGCAATCGGGGAGAAGGGCCTTGGTCAGGGAGGTGACCAAGAACCCGAAGGTCACTCTGACAGAGCTCCAGAGTTCCTCTGTGAAGATGGGAGAACCTTCCAGAAGGACAACCATCTCTGCAGCACTCCACCAATCAGGCCTTTATGGTAGAGTGGCCAGATGGAAGCCACTCCTCAGTAAAAGGCACATGACAGCCCGCTTGGAGTTTGCCAAAAGGCACTTAAAGGACTCTCAGACAATGAGAAACAAGATTATCTGGTCTGGTGAAAATAAAATTGAACTCTTTGGCCTGAATGCCAAGCATCACGTCTGGAGGAAACCTGGCACCATCCCTATGGTGAAGCGAGGTGGTGGCAGCACCATGCTATGGGGATGTTTTTCAGCGTCAAGTAGACTAATGATGATGATGATGGCACCGGAGAGAATGGCTAACGTTTTACGGTCTCCTAATTTTGTACATAATGTTTCTGCCACATTTTATGACCGAAAATAACTTCTAGAAATCAGGACAGCGATTTCTCACCTCGTACTGAAAGACAACTTTATCTTTAAGGAGTCGGACGAGAGACATTTACTCCAGACAACCAACAAGGCCCTTATCCCGTCATTCGCAGGAGAAAGAGATGGAGACATCGAGGACGAAGGTCAAGGTGCCTTGTAAGGATCCGGCGGCGAGTGAGCCTTTACGGCGAGGGAGTAATTTACCATTACCATCGGTCCTATTAGCCAACGTACAATCATTGAATGATAAAAAAACACGAACTACAAGCAGGTATATCCTACCAACAGGACATTAAAAACTGTAATAAGCTTATGTTTTACCGAGTCGTGGCTGAACGATGACATGAATAGCATACAGTTGGCGGGTTATACAATGTATCAGCAGGATAGAACAGTAGCCTCTGGTAAGACAAGGGGTGGCGGTCTATGTATATTTGTAAACAACAGCTAGTGCATGATATCTAAGGAAGTATCAAGGTTTGCTCGCCTGGGGTAGAGTATCTCATGATAAGCTGTAGACCACACTATTTACCAAGAGAGTTTATCTATATTCTATGTTGCTGTCTATTTACCACCACAAACCGATGCTGGCACTAAGATCGCACTCAATGAGCGGTATTGGGCCATAAGCAAACAGGAAAAAGCTCATCCAGAGGAGGCGCTCCTAGTGGCCAGGGACTTTAATGCAGGGAAACTTAAATCCATTTCAACAAATTTCTACCAGCTTGTTAAATGTGCAACCAGAGGGAAAAAAACTCTAGACCACATTTACTTCACACACAGAGACACATACAAAGCTCTCCCTCGCCCTCCATTTGGCAAATCTGACCATAATTCTATCCTCCTGATTCCTGCTAACAAGCAATAACTAAAGCAGGAAGCACCAATGACTCTGTCAATAAAAAAGTGGTCAGGTGAAGCAGATGCTAAGCTACAGGACTGTTTTGCTGGCACAGACTGGAATATGTTCCGGGATTCTTCCAATGGCATTGAGGAGTACATCACATCAGTCACTGGCTTCATCAATAAGTGCATCGATGACGTCGTCACCACAGTGATTGTACGTACATACCACGACCAGAAGCCATGGATTATAGGCAACATCCGTACTGAGCTAAAGGGTAGAGCTGCCGCTTTCAAGGAGCGGGACTCCAACCCGGAAGCTTATAAGAAATCCCGCTATGCTCTCAGACGAACCATCTAACAGGCAAAGCATCAATACAGGTCTAAGATCCCATCGCACCACACCGGCTCTGACGCCTGTCGTATGTGGCAGGGCTTGCAAACTATTACAAACTACAAAAAGGAAGCGCAGCCGCGAGCTGCCCAGTGACACGGGCCTACCAGACAAGCTAAATTACTTCTATGCTCGCTTTGAGGCAAATAATACTGAAACACGCATGAGAGCATTAGCTGTGCCGGACGATTGTGTGATCACGCTCTCCGTAGCCGATGTGAGTAAGACCTTGAAAACAGGTCAACATTCTCAAGGCCGCAGGGCCAGACAGATTACCAGGATGTGTACTCCGAGCATGCGCTAACCAACTGGCAAGTGTTTTCACTGACATTTTCAACCTCTCCCTGACTGAGTCTGTAATACCAACATGTTTCAAGCAGACCACCATAGTCCCTGTGCCCAAGAGGCAGGTAACCTGCCTAAATGACTAACGACCCGTAGCACTCACGTCTGTAGCCATGAAGTGCTTTGAAAGGCTGGTGATGGCTCACATCACCATTATCCCAGAATTTGCATACCACCCCAACAGATCGACAGATGACGCAATCTCTATTGCACTCCCACACTGCCCTTTCCCACCTGGACAAATGGAACACCTATGTGCGACTACTATTCACTGACTACAGCTCAGCGTTCAACACCATAGCGCCCTCAAAGCTCATCACTAAGCTAAGAACCCTGGGACTAAACACCTCTCTCTGCAACTGGATCCTGGACTTCCTGACGGGCCGGTAACAAGGGATCTGTGGATCTGTTGGGGCAAATATAGAAAATGCTCTATAGTCTACAGTCAAAGACTGCAGAACGATTTGACGGGGTGCAGGATTTTGGTTTGTGCCTGATTTTAGATATGTTTCTGCTTATAATTTCAGACATTTTGGTAGGCTATTTGTTAGTCAACTTGTCTATAATTATTATGTAGCTCATCGTTTGTCATTATTTGCTGCCCTAGAAGACTAAATAAACCCTTGCTCACCGGAATAATGTAATAGATCGATAGAATGAACGCTTCAATCTAGTTGACATCGGTAAAGTTCTCCGTTATCTTTTGCAGAGCAAAGACATTTAGGAACTTGGTAGAAAATACAATAAAGCAACAACAACAAAAAACACACAAAAAAAACGGGAAAGATTTTCTGTACAAAATGTCCATATGACATCAGTTTGACCGGTTGTAAGGGAAAAGAAAGCTGTGAAAACTAGCCAACGTGTTTCTCATAAGATTTCAGTTTGTCTTCGATGCATATTTTATAAGGTTGAAATACTAAATCAGCTTTTGTGATGCTATTATGATGAAGACAGCACATCTACAGATGGTATCTAACTGAGCATTGAGTTCTCTCAAGATGCAGAAAGAAAGAAATCATGTTTCTCCACTCCTGTTCCCAAGTCCAAATTTTGCCCATTTTACTGCAAGAAATGCTTAATTCTGCAGGAGTTAATATTAAGGCTATTTGAGAGGTGATAGACCTACAGTCCATTTTTGTAATTGTTATTTTATTTAACTAGGCAAGTCAGTTAAGAACAAATTATTATTTACAATGACGGCCTACCAAACCCTAACCCGGACAACGCTGGGCCAAATGTGAGCCGCCCTATGGGACTCCCAATCACGGCCAGTTGTGATACAGCCTGGAGTCGAACCAGTGTCTGTAGTGACGCCTCTAGCACTGAGATGCACTGCTTTAGACCGCTGAGCCACTCAGAAGCCTGTCCAGATTTCAGTTTCCATTTAACCCATCTAAACAGTAGGCTACAGTTCCATTGACATGCCATAGGCCTATTTGAAGTCCCGTCTTGTGACTGTCGACATCACACATGATCCTTTTTTACCACTTCACCAAATATTTCCCAAACAGTACTTTTCTGGCCCTCCCTTCTCTTTGTTTCAACTTTACTTTCGCAGCTTTCGTCTTATTGAATAACATTTCGACAATGTCCTTTTTGCCTCCGTGGACTGACTTTTTTATTATTTGGCGATGTAGGCTATTTGGTACAGTTAAGCCCGAAAGCTTAGGCTCATGCACTAATACCAGAGAGCCTAAAATAGAGAAAAAAACTACATGTAGCCTATATAAATTGAACAATAATTATAAAGGTATGTTTTTTTCAAGTATTATTTCTCTTTATACAACCGCCCGCCACCCACCCTCCCACCCTTCAGCCACAGATTTTTCACTTTATCACATAGTCGGGCGGTTGCAGATGGGTTATTAGCAATTGAAGGCAGGTGAGGGTGAACAAACAGCCGACCCGCGCACCACTAACACACGTCTCTGTTCTCCCCCACACACACACTCTCATTCCTGACATTCTTCTGCCTTACTTCCAACGTGAAGTCCAGTCAAATTTGGCTCCGGTGGTTCTCCTTCTCTCTCCCCCTCTCCTCTCTTCTTCTCCAGACTGTGCTGAGTGTGCTCTGCTATATTTGGTCTGGGGTTGGGAGAGAATGGGTCAGGTCCAGGTCTAGGAGCTGTACTATCCCTCTTTACACCTTGACAGCAAGTCACTGGCTCTACCGGCTGCAGTCTCCCACTCCTTTCCTGAAGTCCTCCTGACGAAGCAATGACAGACAAGTTCTCCGTGGCTGGCGTAGAGTTCTCCTATCTTATCTAAAAACTGGCCCAAGGAAGCCTCTCACTCCGGAGTCCCGAAACAGATACCTTCCGTTACTGCCTGGCTTTTCCCCCCTTTTTTAACCTAGTCTGAGTGTTCTAGCCAGTAGAGAATTCCCAGAATTCCCTCAGTCATTTCCTTCTGTGGATCCCTGTAGTGGAAGGTGTTCCAGGAGGGTTTTCCCTTCTCTCCCCACTCGGCTGTTAGCTCTGTTAGCCTAGCCAGCTTAGTGGTTTCTTACTGGGAGAGAGCAGGGAACCGTGGTGCAGGCCCCTCCCCCATCCGCCTGCCTCTGTTCTCTGACTCACATATATAAACTTCCTGTCGTCAAGGCGATCCCACAGAGGGGTGTGAGTGGGGTTGTTGAAGGCCACAAAGCAGCCCCTCTTTACAACACAGAGAGAGAGGCGGGGAAAGGTAAGTACTTAATTTAGCTGTCTGGAACTGAAAGACCACCTTCGCCTGAGGTCAGACCTGGGTTCAGATACTATTTGAAATCTTCCAAATACTTTGAGTATTTGCTTTAGACTTCCTGGAGTGCCTTCCTGGAGTGACAGATAGTTTGCGACTATTCTATTGGTTCCATTGCAGCAGTCAAGTTCAATCAAGCAAAACTAAAGTATTAGAAATGATTTCAAATAGTATTTGTACCCAGGTCTGCTTGGGTTTGGGTTGTCATCAACAAGAGACTAGGAGAGCTCCACTCCAGCCAGCGTGAGAAACCAATAAAAATAGAGCAGGAGGAATTAACCTCAACACAGAAAACGCAGCTCTGTGGACGCATTCGCATACTGTCAACATTCTCTATCACGCATGCACAGACATGCACACACACACACACACACACACACACACACACACAAGCCGCCACTTCCGGATACTCACTGACTAACACAGCCCCACCCAGTTATTAAATGTAAATGAGTCCAAAGGGTTGTTCCATGTCATTTCATCAAGCCATGACACCCACCATCTCAGATCGCTCTGAAATCTTTTCTGTAGTTAGAAACAGATAAGATGAGTGTTCCTGCAACATTATTTGGTTTAAATATAATTTGATCTCAGAGAAATTAGGCTATTTTACCTGGTCACCGATTCAAATGCAAACTTTTTCATCAATAAGTATTTGTATTTATGATGGATCCCCATTAGCTGCTGCCAAGGCAGCATCTACTCTGCCTGGGATCTGGCAAAATTAACACAGTAATACAATTTTAAAAACATTACAATATATTCATTATAGAATTCACAACACACAAAGTGTGTGCCCTCATGCCCACACTCCACTACCATATATCTACAACACAAAATACATGTGTGTGTGTATGCATGTGTCTATGTTTATGTTGCTTCACAGTCCCCGCTGTTCCATAAGGTGTATTTTTATATGTTATTTGAATCTGATTCCACTGCTGGCATCAGTTACCTGATGTGGAATAGAGTTCCATGCAGTCATGGCTCTAGGTGGTACTGTGCGCCTCCCATAGTCTGTTCTGGAATAGGGGACTGTGAAGAGACCACTGATGGCATGTCTTGTGGGGTATGCATGGGTGTCTGAGCTGTTTAAAACAGACAGCTCGGTGCATTCAGCTTGTCAAAACCTCTTACAAAAAAAGTACTGATGAAGTCAATCTCTCTTCCACTTTGAGCCATGAGAGATTCACATGCATATTATTAATGTTTGCTCTCTGTGTACATCCAAGAGCCAGCCTTGCTGCCCTGTTCTGAGCCAATTGCAATTTTCCTAAGTCCCTCTGTGGCACCTGACCACACGACTGAACAGTAGTGCAGGTGTGACTAAACTAGGACCTGTATGACCTGCCTTGTTGATAGTGCTGTTAACTTCTTCGGGGTAGGGGGCAGCATTTTCACTTTTGGATAAATAGCGTGCCCAATTTCAACTTCCTTCTACTCATCCCCAGAATATAAGATATGCATATTATTAGCAGATTTGGATAGAAAACACTCTGAAGTTTCTAAAACTGTTTGAATCATGTCTGTGAGCATAACATAATTTATGTAGCAGGCAAAACCCCGAGGACAAACCATTCCGAATTTTTATTTTTTTGAGGTCACTGCCTTTTCAAATGAGTTTTCATTGGGACACCAGATTTCTAAGGGACTTGTTTGCAGTTCCTACCGCTTCCACTGGATGTCACCAGTCTTTGGAAATTGGTTGAGGTTATTCCTTTGTGTAATGAAGAAGTACGGCCATCGTAAAGGAAGGTCACTTGAAGTAAATTGTTTGAGAGAGGCACATTACCAAAAAGTTGCGTCAGTTTGTTTTCTTTTTGTATTGAACACAGATCATCCCGTCTTCAAATTGATCGATTATTAACGTTTAAAAATACGTAACGTTGTATTACAAAAGTAGTTTGAAATGTTTTGGTAAAGTTTACATGTAACTTTTGTAGTGACGTTGCGCAAGTTGGAAGCTGTGTTTTTCTGGATGAAACGCGCCAAATAAATTGACATTTTGGATATATATCAATGGAATTAATCGAAACAAAAGGACCATTTGTGATGTTTATGGGACATATTGGAGTGCCAACAAAAGAATTTCGTCAAAGGTAAGAATTATATTTTTATTTCTGCGTTTTGTGTCGTGCCTGCAGTGTTGAAATATGCTACTCTCTTTGTTTACTGTTGTGCTATCATCAGATAATAGCATCTTATACTTTCGCCGGAAAGCCTTTTTGAAATCTGACATGTTGGCTGGATTCACAACGAGTGTAGCTTTAATTTGGTATCTTACATGTGTGATTTAATGAAAGTTTGATTTTTATATCATTTTATTTGAATATGGCGCTCTGTATTTTCCCTGGCTATTGGCCAGGTGGGACGATTGTGTCCCACCTACCCCAGAGAGGTTAAGAAGTCTGTTAAGAAGTCAGAGCTGCACTTTATTATGGACAGACTTCTCCCGATATTAGCTACTTTTGTATCAATGTTTTGACCAAGACAGTTTACAATCCAGAGTTACTCCAAGCAGTTTAGTCACCTCAACTTGCTCAATTTCCACATGATTTATTGCAAGATTTAGTTGAGGTTTAGGGTTTAGTGAATGATTTGTCCCAAACACAATGCTTTAAATTTTTTTAATATTTCAGACTGACTTATTCCGTGCCACCCATTCTGAAACTAACTGCAGCTCTTTGTTAAGTGTTGCAGTCATTTCAGTTACTGTAGTAGCTGACGTGTATAGTGTTGAGTCATCCGCATACATAAACACTCTGGCTTTACTCAAAGCCAGTGACATGTCGGTAGTAAAGATTGAAAAAGCAAAGGGCCTAAACAGCTATCCTGGGGAATTCCTGATTCTACCTGGATTATGTTGGACAGGCTTCCATTAAAAGAACACCCTCTGTGTTCTGTTAGACAGGTAACTCTTTATCTACAATATAGCAGGGGGTGTAAAGCCATAAGTCATACTTTTTTCAGCAGCAGACTATGATCGATAATGTCAAAAGCTACACTGAAGTCGAACAAAACAGCCCCAACAATATTTTTCTCATAAATTTCTCTCAGTCATTTGTTTAAGTGCTTGTTGAATTTCCTTCCCTATAAGTGTGTCAATTTGTTTACTGTAAAATAGCATTGTATCTGATCAAAAAAAAGAACATTACTAAAAGGTTGGTAACAGGCTGATTGGTCGGATATTTGAGGCAGTAAAGGGGGCTTTACTATTCTTAGATAGCGGAATTACTTTTGCTTCCCTCCGTGCCAGAGGGCACACACTTTCTAGTAGGCTTAAATTAAAGATATGGCAAATAGGAGTGCCAATATTGTCCGCTATTATATTCAGTAATTTTCCATCCAAGTTGTCAGACCCCGTTGGCTTGTTTGAGTTTATTTTATTTTTACAGGAACAGTGCACATTAATCAACGTTTCAGTTAAAGTGCCGGTTTTAGCCAGCCGGCTAATTTTCAACCACAGTCCATAGGGCAGGTTATTAAAAACAATTACAATATTTACAATCATTGAGCAGTGAGCATACGCAGAGCAACATAGGACAAGCAATATGTAGCATACAGACAGAGCAACATAGGACAAGACGTAGCATACAGACAGAGCAACATAGGACAAGCAAGACGTAGTATACAGACAGAGCAACATAGGACAAGCAAGACGTAGTATACAGACAGAGCAAAATAGAACAAAAAGCAGCAAGACAAAATTCATAAAAGCAACAAAGTGTTTCCACACCTCACAAGCTACAGACAACATGGAAAGCGGCAATACACAGCTAGGGATTATGTTCACAAATCTGATTGACCTTTAGCCATGTCTTCATGCATTTTGTGAAAGTGTGATACGTGGTGCAGTTTTGTGTGTCTGATGGCAGTGTATTCCAGACATGGGAAGCTCTCACAGAGAAAGTGGATTTACTAAAAGTGCTTTTCCTTAAGGGAACTATACAGTCACCTCTCATGGCAGACCTTGTGGATCTGCTGCCATATGTTTGGGTTTTCTGTTTAACAAAAATACTGAGTGGAGGGGGAGCCAGGCCATTTAGGATCTTGAATACAAGACATGCGTCGGTGTATTGCACAAGATTTTCCCAACTCAGGAGCTCATGCTTTCTGAGGATGTAACAGTGATGATGGCTATTGGGCTTCCTATCAAGCATTTTGAGAGCCTGTTTGTAGACAGACTGAATGGGTTTTAATGTTGTACAGCAAGCTTGGGTCCAACTAGTCAAGCAGTATGTTAAATAGGGGAGTATCATAGATTTGAAGTACAGTTTTGCTACCTCTGTAGTCAAACAATTTCGTATAAATCAGAAATTAGCTAGGTTGAATTTGTTTTTTTGAATGACCTTTTTCACATGCTTTTTAAAAGAAAGGTTGGAATCAAGTATGATGTCAAGGTACTTAAAATCAGACACCACCTGGAGCTTCTCCCCTGACACATAGACATCTGGCTCAGTAGCATATGTTGCCCTCTTTGTGAAGAACATGCAAACAGTTTTTTTTCACATTGAGATGCAAACACGAGTCACTGAGCCACTTTGTATCCTGGACCATTACAGTAGTGAGTCACTGAGCCACTTTGTAACCTGGACCATTACAGTAGTGAGTTCTTGTGCAGCTTGTTGTCATTGTTCATAGACAACAACAATAATTGTTTCACCTCTTCCACACTCACTTTACGGAATTAAAAATTACAATTTGTGTCTTTCATAATTTGGTCAGATATACTTGGGTGTGTAGTGTCAGCGTTTGCTGCCGGCTCAGCGTTTGTTGCCAGCTCAGATAAACATGAAATGACCCAGGGTCTCAATAGAACATCCCTCAGAGATGCACACAAATATGCACCAAATTTTTAACTCCACTGATGGTTTTGTTACAAAACATGTTGAGTTATATAGCAAATGTGCCCACTCTGGTCTTGGCACGTGCGCTCTAGCCAAAAACCTGCAGATACAGTGCAGGTATAAGCCTACATGATCAGATTATTATGGACAAAGGAGCGAGATTATTTACTTGTCAAACGGCAGCCAAGCATCAAATCATGTCACCAGAACAAAACCCTCAATATGAATTGGAAATGAGCATCAAACTCATCACTGTGCACTTTCATCATAAATGATTTAATCTGCAGCTCTATTCTACTTGTCAAACAGAGAATTGATACTATATACTTGTTGTTGGGGTGGGATTGGCGTGGGGAGTGGGGGGTCTGTGGGTGGCTTTTAACAATTTCTTTGTATTCCTCACATCTAACTCATTGACAGAAAAAAGTTTGGTCCAAATCGGATGTTAGGTACTATATTTATTGATTATATGAACCCTATAAATTAAAAATGACCAATTTGGATGAAATCAATTAGCTTAATTTCTTAGATCAAATTATACTTCAACAAAATCATTTTGCAGGAATGCTAAACTTATCTGTTTCCAACAACAGAAACCATTTCAGAACAAATCAGATGGCGGGTGTCGAAATCCTCTTTCTTTTGCCTTTTTATGGTGAAATGACCCCAAAGGCAACCTATAAACACACCGCAAGACTCAAAACGTATTTTTGCCCGTGATAACCCCTATTGCAGAGTAGCGTGTATGTGATGAAATGTTATTCATGTCATCAGGAAATGTTATCATTATCAACAGTCAAAAATTGTGAGTGACACTACGTAGGTTTGGTGATTTTAGTGGTGTTCATCCTGCAGTTTGGTCGTTTGACCACCACATGACCACATGATGATGACCCTTAGGTTGGAATGACCACAGCCAACACAGGGCTGATATATGGCTGGACAAGAGACAGAAAGACATACAGTACCAGTCAAAAGTTTGGACACACCTATACTCATTCAAGTTTTTTTTTTTTTTTTTTACAATTTTCTGCATTGTAGAATAATAGTGAAGACATCAAAACTATGAACTAACACATATGGAATCATGTAGTAGCCACAAAAGGGTTAAACAAATCAAAATATATTTGAGATTTTTCAAAGTAGCCACCCTTTGCCTTGATGACAGCTTTGCACACTCTTGAAATTCTCACAACCAGCTTCATGGGGTAGTCACCTGGAATGCATTGCAATTAACAGGTGTGCCTTGTTAAAAGTTCATTTGTGGAATTTCTTTACTTCTTAATGCGTTTCAGCCAATTGGTTGTGTTGTGACTAGGTAGGGGTGGTATGCAGAATATAGCCCTATTTAGTAAAAGACCAAGTCCATATTATGGCAAGAACATCTCAAATAAGCAAAGAGAAATGACAGTCCATCATCATTACTTTAAGACATGAAGGTAAATCCAGAAAATGTCAAGAACTTTTAAAGTGTCTTCAAGTGCAGTCGCTAAAACTATCAAGCGCTATGATGAAACTGTCTCTCACGAGGACCGCCACAGGAAAGGAAGACCCAGAGTTACCTCTGCTGTAGAGGAGAAGTTCATTAGAGTTAACTGCACCTCAGATTGCAGCCCAAATAAAAGCTTCACAGACTTCAAGTAACAGACGCATCTCAACATCAACTGTTCAGAGGAGACTCCTAAAGGACACCAATAATAAGAAGTGACTTGCTTGGGCCAAGAAACACGAGCAATGGACATTAGACCAGTGGAAATCTGTCCTTTGGTCTGACGAGTCCAAATTTGCGATTTTTGGTCCCAACCGCTGTGTCTTTGTGAGACGCAGAGTAGGTGAACGCATTATCTCCGCATGTGTGGTTCCCACCGTGAAGCATGGAAGAGGAGGTGTGATGGTGTGGGGGTGCTTTGCTGGTGACAATGTCAGTGATTTATTTAGAATTCAAGGCACACTTAACCAGCATGGCTACCACAGCATTCTGCAGCAATACACCATCCCATCTGGTTTGCACTTAGTGGGACTATCATTTGTTTTTCAACAGGACAATGACCCAAAATACACCTCCAGGCTGTGTAAGGGCTATCTGACCAAGAAGGAGAGTGATGGAGTGCTGCATCAGATGACCTGGCCTCCACAATCACCTGACCTCTACCCAATTGAGATGGTTTGGGATGAATTGGTCCGCAGAGTGAATTGAAAGCAGCCAACAAGTGCTCAGCATATGTGGGAACTCCTTCGAAGACTGTTGGAAAAGCATTCCTCATGAAGCTGGTTGAGAGAATGCCAAGACTGTGCAAAGCTGTCATCAAGGCTAAGGGTGGCTACTTTGAAGAATTGCAAATATAAAATAGATTTTGATTTGTTTAACACTTTTTTTGGTTACTACATGATTCCATACGTGTTATTTCATAGTTTTGACGTCTTCACTATTATTTTAACATGTAGAAAATAGTAAAAAAATAAAGAAAAACCCTTGAATGAGTAGGTGTGTCCAAACTTTCGACTGGTCCTGTAAATATAGAAAGACGGACAGAAAAATCAAAGGAAGTTAAGGCTAAAGAAAGAAAGAAATAGAAAGAAGGGACCCACAGTGAAACTATTGTTGACGTTCTTAGTGCTGGATTCGGCCACGCTCGCGTCGGTCAGGTCAACCTCATCAAAGATGATGGACTGAGGGGAAAAAAAGAAGAAATTGTTACATCATCCGACTGTTATGTCTAAATACAGAAAACTGTCTGTAGATAGGTACTACTGAACTGTTTTCAAAAGTCTCGTGGCCTGTGTGGTCCAGGGGTTAGTGTCGCTGACCCTAGTAACACATGTACAGCCTAGGCTTACAGAATTGGCATGAGTTTGAATCGGACCCACTGTCCTTCTGACTCGCAGTCCCTCCTACCTTTCCTAATCTCCTCTTCACTGTACTGGCTCAATAAAAAAAATACAAAATATATATATACATTTATCTCAAAGTATTGGGACAGTGTCAAAGGTTTTGTTGTTCTGGAACTGTACTCCAGCATTTTGGATTTGAAATGATTCAATGACTATCTGCCACGGTAGCAGCTACTCTTCTTGGGGTCCGGCAAAAAAAAACCATTAAAACCATTACAATACATTCATTACAGAATTCACAACACACTAAGTATCTGCCCTCAGGCCCATACTCCACAATCCATGTGTACGTGTGTGTATAGTGCGTATGTTATCATGTGTGTGTATGCGTGTGTCTGTGCCTATGTTTGTGTTGCTTCACAGACCCCGCTGTTCCATAAGGTGTATTTTTACCTGATTCCACTGCTGGCATCAGTTACCTGATGTGGAATAGAGTTCCATTTAGTCATGGCTCCATGTAGTACTGTGCGACTCCCATAGTCTGTTCTGGACTTGGGGACTGTGAAGAGACCTCTGGTGGCATGTTTTGTGGGGTATGCACGGGTGTCTGAGCTGTGTGCTAGTCGTTTAAACAGACAGCTCGGTGCTATCAACATGTCAATACCTCTCGATACTATCAGGTTAAAGTGCAAACATCATTCATTTGAGGGTATTTTCATCAATATCAGATAAACCATTTTGAAATTACTACACTTTTTGTACATAGTCCCTCCATTTTAGGGGACCAAAAGTATTCAGACAAATGAACTTTTGTATTAAAGTAGTAAAAAGTTTAGTATTTTGTCCAATATTCCTAACACACAATGATTACATCAAGCTTGTGACTTTATAAACTTGTTGGATGCATTTGCAGTTTGTTTTGGTTGTGTTTCAGATTACTTTGTGCATAAATGAATAATAAAATGAAATGAAATGAAATGAATAATAATGTATTGTGTCATTTTGGAGTAACTTTTATTGTAAATAAGAAAATAATATGTTTCTAAACACTTAAATGTGGATGCTACCATGATTACGGAGAGTCCTGAGTGAGAAAGTTACAGACGCACAAATATCATACCCCCAAGAAATAACCTCTCACCATTACAATAACAGGGGAGGTTAGCATTTTGGGAGGGGGGGTGATATTTATGCCTCTAACTTCCTCACTCATATATATCCACTTTTCATTCAGGATTATCCGTAATCATGGTAGCATCCACATTAACGTAGAGGTGTTTAGAAACCTATTCTATTCTTATTTACAATAAAATAATCTGAAACACACACAAATTTGTAGTCACAAACTTGATGTAGTCACTGCGTGCTACGAATATGGGAACAAAAACTCAACTTTAACACACATAAAAGTGAATGACAGTGTCTATCCAAATCATCTTGGCTCCTGGACCCTGTCCACACGTTTCAAAGCTACATTGAGACAATGATTTATCAGTGACCCAAGCCCTGCTCAGATAATCCCTGCCATTGTGTCGCTGAGCTGTCGTAGTGCTGCTGCAAATGTACATTGTCCCAGGGGCGTTGGTAGTCATAATGTAAGTAACCTAATGTATGTCCCTCTAACATCCCTGAATGCCTCTGTCAATCTTACAGCTATTGGATGCAGTAATCATGTGCCTATGAACCTGAATTATACTGTTAGCACTGAGGCTAACTGTTTGTTAGGTTAGATTACTCCTTGGTTATTACTGCATTGTTGGAACTAGAAGCACAAGCATTTCGCTACACTCGCATTAACATCTGCTAACCATGTGTATGTGACAAATAAAATTTGATTGATTGATTGAGGCAGTTTTCCCTAGTAGGAAGTCCACTGTGTGCAACTCACCCTACAACTTACCCCCAGCTCAAACATAAATATCCCTGTTGTGTCTACCTCGGATAAGTCTCCCAGTAAAGCAATTAAAACAACCAAAAATCGCAGAAAAGTGCTAAAAAAAAATAGCCCACGTTAACATACGCAACCTAAGAAGCAAGGTTTATGAAATTGGTAACTTGCTAGTAACAGATGACATGCATATACTGACCATCTCTGAAACTGACTTCGATGATACAGTGGTAGCAATACATGGTTCAACAGCTTCAGAAGAGGCACATGCCAATGTTGGAAGTGTTGCCGTTTATGTTGAGAGTCATATTCCTGTAAGGCTGAGAGAGGATCTCGTGTCAAATGCTGTTGAAATAATATGGCTACAGGTTCACCTGCCTCACCTAAAGCCCATTCTGGTGGGAAGCTGCTATAGACCACCAAGTGCTAACAGTCAGCATCTGGATAACATGTGTGAAATGCTTGATAATGTATGTGATATCAACAGAGAGGTTTATTTTCCGGGTGACTTCAATATTGACTGGCTTTTATCAAGCTGTCCACTCAAGAAAAAGCTTCAAACTGTAACCAGTGCCTGCAACCTGGTTCAGGTTATCAGTCAACCTACCAGGGTAGTTACAAACAGCACAGGACTCAAATCCTCAACATGTATTGATCACATCTTTACTAATGCTGCAGAAATGTGCTTGAACGCAGTATCCAGATCGGATGTAGTGATCACAATATAGTAGCCATATCTAGGAAAACCAAAGTTCCAAAGGCTGGGCCTAAAATAGTGTATAAGAGGTCATACAATAACTTTTGTAGTGATTCCTATGTTGTTGGTGTAAATAACATTTGTTGGTCCGTGGTGTTTAATGAGGAGCAAACAGACGTTGCACTTGATACATTTATGAAATTGCTTATCCCAGTTACTAATAAACAAGCACCCATTACGAAAATGAATGTAAAAACTGTTAAATCCCATTGGATGGATGAGAAATTGAAAAATTGTATGGTTGAGAGGGATGAGGCATAAGGAATGGCAAATAAGTCTGGCTGCACAACCGATTGGCAAACATACTGCAAATAAAAAAATCATGTGACTAAACTGAATAAAAATAAACTACACTTAAAAACAAAGATAAATGAAATAAAGAAGCTTTGGATTTACAATTAAATTTGGGGGGAAAAAGGCAAATTCAGCTCAATCATTCATTGAAGCATATGGCTCATTCATCACAAAACCCATTGATATTGCCAACTACTTAAATACATTTTTCACTGGCAAAATTAGCAAACCTAGGCATGACATGCCAGCAGCAAACGCTGACACTACACATCCAAGTATATCGGACCAAATTATGAACGATAAGAATTGTAATTTTTCATTCCGTAAAGTGAGTGTGGAAGAGGTAAAAAAATTACTATTGTCTATCAACAATGACAATCCACCGGGGTCTGACAACTTGGATGGAAAACTACTGGAGGATAATAGCGGACGAGATTACCGCTCCTTTTTGCCATATATTCAATTTAAGCCTACTACGAAGTGTGTGCCCTCAGGCCTGGTGGGAAGCAAAAGTAATTCCGCTACCTAAGAATTAGGGATGCACGATATGTCGGTGAACATATCTGAATCGGCCGACATTAGCTAAAAATGCCAACATCGGTATTGGCAGATGTCTAGTTTAACGCTGATGTGCAAAAATGATGTCAAAGCTGACATGCATACCTATATAACGTAGGTACATGCCTTAATGACTCCACGTAAAATTTACAATCCACCGTTCCCTGCCATGGGTGATGGTAGTTTTCGCCGACTGGTCGAGCACTGGTACACACTACCAAGTGCACTATTTTTCAGATGTTGCCCTACCGGAGTTACACAGTAATAGCGTCACTTCTATTAGCTTCACAACATACATACTATAGAATGCCGTTTGGGTCTTTACGTGTCAAAAAACATACAGTAGCACTTTATTTTTTATTTCACCTTTATTTAACCAGGTAAGCTAGTTGAGAACATGTTCTCGTTTACAACTGCAACTTGGCCAAGATAAAGCAAAGCAGTGCAACACAAACAACAACAGAGTTAAACATGGAATAAACAAGCGTACAGTCAATAACACAATAGAAAAAAAGAAAGCCTCAGTACAGTGGGCAGCTGGGAGGAGATGATCTTATTCTCCATGGACTTTACAATGTCCCAAAACTGTTTGGAGTTAGAGCTATAGGATGCAAAATTATGTTTAAAAAAGCTAGCTTTTGCTTTCAAGACTGACT
This sequence comes from Salvelinus fontinalis, assembly GCF_029448725.1. Classification (NCBI taxonomy): domain Eukaryota; kingdom Metazoa; phylum Chordata; class Actinopteri; order Salmoniformes; family Salmonidae; genus Salvelinus; species Salvelinus fontinalis. Next base: position 49,674,623 of record NC_074697.1, read on the forward strand.
GCGTCTATTGGTTCCTGACTTCCCTGAAAAGCTGCATATCGCGGGGACTATTCGATGCGAGTGCAGTACGCCACAGGATGTTTTTGTGCTGGTCGAGGGCAGTCAGGTCTGGAGTGAACCAAGGGCTATATCTGGTCTTAGTTTTTTTGATAGGGGCATGCGTATTTAAGATGGTGAGGAAATTACTTTTAAAGAACGACCAGGCATCCTCTACTGACGGGAGGAGGTCAATAACCTTCCAGGATACCCGGGCCAGGTCGATTAGAAAGGTCTGCTCGCAGAAGTGTTTTAGGGAGCGTTTGACAGTGATGAAGGGTGGTCGTTTGACCGCGGACCCATAGCGGATGCAGGCAATGAGGCAGTGATCGCTGAGATCCTGATTGAAAACAGCAGAGGTGTATTTGGAGAGCAAGTTGGTCAGGATAATATCTATGAGGGTGCCCATGTTTACGGATTTAGGGTTGTGCCTGGTGGGTTCCTTGATAATTTGTGTGAGATTGAAGGCATCTACCTTAGATTGTAGGACTGCCGGGGTGTTAAGCATATCCCAGTTTCGGTCACCTAACAGAACGAACTCTGGAGATAGATGGGGGGCAATCAAGCACTGTCAAAGCTGTACAAAAAGAGTCTGCAAACAAGAAAACACCGGCCACGAACGATGCGTTTACAATACCGCGTTGGTAATAAAGCATAATTTGTTCGACCACAACTTCGGGGGTAGCTAGTTTTAGCTTGGTACCTGGCTAGCACCAATATAATCAGCCTGAAAACAACGACCAGTAGAAACTGCAGCCATTTTCATTATTCTTAGCAATGATTCAGGAATCCTTGTGAGTAAGTATTAGCTAGGTTGCCACTTGTTGTTTGCCTATTAAAATGGAAATTTAGTTAATGAAAATAAATAGCTAGCCAGATACTTAACCCTGTTGCCCAAATCTAACGTTATAAGCAACCAGCTAGCTTAATCTGGCTAGTGAGTCTCGACCGGACTTGGTTATGTGTTGTGAAGCTAGCCACAATAAGGATTAGGCACAAATAATGGAATATGCGGTTTGCCTTCAAAATAAAAGTATGTCATTGACAGTGATGCAAATGAAAACAAATAGTAGAATTATCACAATTTTATTTTGAAGGCTAACCGCAAAGTCCACTATTTGAGCTGATCCTTATTGTGGCTATCTTCACATAGATGGGTCCGACCACTATTAATCAATGTCTTATAAATTAGGGTTATTTAGATGATGCCGCCTAGCTATATAGTTAGCTAGCTAACTATAGCTACTGAAACAGATTGTCATTTTGCTTTGTTTTTGGGGAAGAACATTGTTTTCATCCATGAGCTAGCTAGCTTTTTTTTTTTATTACCAGCACTGTAGGTGCGCGAGACAACTTTACCAGCATCATAGCATACGTATCGATGAATCGTTGTGACATGAAATATAAGTGATAGTGTAATCAATGTGTAATAACAATGTAAAAAATGTATATACGCGTTAAATTACTATGTGATGTGAACTCATATTCTGGTCATGATTGGTCAACAAGCTAAGTTGACACGTCAAATAGTGTTATCTACTGGTCAATGTTAATTTTTCGACATGCAAAGACCCAAACGGCGTTCCATTGAAATCCTGGTTGAGAATGAAACGACAGAGCAAATGTATCAACGAAACAGCACAGCAAGTGAAAGAAATAGGTTTTGATTATGTTTTACTGGTAACGGGGACATACGTAAATGGCAACAAATTAACTTTTTGGTCAGTGCGGTGTGTAAGCTATATTTAACTAGGCAAGTCAGTTAAGAACAAATTCCTATTTGTAATGACGGCCTACCCCGGCCAAACCCCGACGACGCAGGGCTAATTGAGCGCCGCCCTTTGGGACTCCCGATCACGGACGGATGTGATAGCCGGGATTCGAACCAGGGACTGTAGTGACACTTCTTGCACTGAGATGCAGTGCCTTAGAACGCTGCGTCCATGTGTGCGTGTTAACTATTTAACTGTACTAGAATGCTTAAACATTTTCAATAATCAGTTATTGGCATCATTTTTTGGGGCAAGGAAAATATCGGATATCGGTATCGGCCAAAATTGTCATACCGGTGCATCACTACTAAGAATAGTAAAGCCCCCCTTACTGGCTCAAGCCAACCAATCAGACTGTTACCAAAAAATGGTGTTTGACCAGATACAATGCTATTTTACAGTAAACAAATTGACAAGACTACCAGCTTAATAGGGAAGGACATTCAATAAGCACAGAACTTACACAAATGACTGATTGGCTGAGAGAAATTGCAGATAAAAAGATTGTGGGGGCTGTTGTGTTAGACATCAGTGTGGGTTTTGACATTATCGATCATAGCCTGCTACTGGACAAACATAGGTGTTATGGCTTTACATCCCCTGCTATATTGTGGATTGAGAGTTACCTATCTAACAGAACACAGAGGGTGTTCAGTGGGGCCTCCAGGTAGAGTCAGGCATTTCCAAGGGCAGCTGTCTAGGCCCATTACTTTTTTCAATCTTAACTAATGACCTACCACTGGCTCTCAGTAAAGCCTGTGTGTCTATTGTATGTATGCGGACGACCGAACACTATACACGTCAGCTACTACACCAAGTGAAATCACTGCAACACTTAAAGAGCTGCAGTCAGTTTCAGAATGGGTGGCAAGAAATAAATGAGTCCTAAATATTACAAAAAGCATTGTATTTGGGACAAATCATTCACCAAACCTCAACTAAATCTTGTAATGAATAAATGTGGAAATTTAACATGTTGAGGAGACGAAACTGCTTGGTACAACCTTGGACTGTAAAACTGTCATGGTCAAAACATATTGATGCAACAGCAGCAAAGCAGATGAGAGGTCTGTCCATAATAAAGCGCTAACCTGCCTTCTTAACAACGCTATCAACGAGGTAGGTGCTACAGGCCCTAGTTTTGTCGCACCTGGACTATCCTTCCAGTTATGTGGTCAGGTGCCACAAAGAGGGACTTAGGAAATGTACAACGGGCCCAGAACAGTGCGGCACGGCTGGCCCTTAAATGTACACGGAGAGCTAACATTAATAATATGCATGTCAATCTCTCCTGGCTCAAGGTAGAGGAGAGATCGACTTCATCACTACTTGTATTTGTGAGAAGTATTGCCATGTTGAATGCCCCGAGTTGTTTGTTTAAACAACTAGCACCAAGCTCAGACACCTATGCATACCCAATACATGCCAACAGAGGTCTATTCAAAGTCCCCAAGTCCAGCACAGACTACGGGCAGACACACAGTAAATCAAATCAAATTTTATTGGTCACATACACGTGATTAGCAGATGTTATTGCGGGTGTAGTGAAATGCTAGTGCCTCTAGCTCTGATTGTGCAGTAATATCTAACAAATTATATGACATAGGAGGAATGAATTATAAGTAGGAATGAATTAAGACTGTACACATATGGACAAGTGATGTCAGAGCGGAACGGACTATGACACAGTAGAATAGTATAGAAAAAACAGTATATACAGTTGAAGTCGGAAGTTTACATACACTTACGTTGGAGTCATTAAAACTTGTTTTTTAAAGACTACACAAATTTCTTGTTAACAAACTATAGTTTTGGCAAGTCGGTTAGGACATCTACTTTGCGCATGACACAAGTACATTTTTCCAAAAATTGTTTACAGACAGAATATTTTACTTATAAATGCACTGTATCACAATTCCAGTGGGTTAGAAGTTTACATACACTAAGTTGACTGTGCCTTTAAACATCTTGGAAAATTCCATAAAATGACGTCATTGCTTTAGAAGCTTCTGATAAATTATGTCAATTAGCCTGAGTCAATTGGAGGTGTACCTGTGGATGTAATTCATGGCCTACCTTCAAACTCAGTGCCTCTGCTTGACATCATGGGAAAATCTAAAGAAATCAGCCAAGACCTCAGAAAAAAATTGTAAACCTCCACAAGTCTGATACATCCTTGGGAGAAATTTCCAAACGCCTGAAGGTACCACGTTCATCTGTACAAACAAACGCGTTCTGTCTCCTAGAGATGAACGTACCATGGTGCGAAAAGTGCAAATAAATCCCAGAACAGCAGTAAAGGACCTTGTGAAGATGCTGGAGGAAACAGGTACAAAAGTATCTATATCCACAGTAAAACGTGTCCTATATCGACATAACCTGAAAGGCCGCTCAGCAAGGACGAAGCCACTGCTCCAAAACCGGCATAAAAAAGCCAGACTACGGTTTGCAACTGCACATGGGGACAAAGATCGTACTTTTTGGAGAAATGTTCTCTGGTCTGATGAAACAAAAAATATAACTGTTTGGCCATAAGGACCATTGTTATGTTTGGAGGAAAAAGGGGGAAGCTTGCAAGCCAAAGAACCCCATCCCAACCGTGAAACACGGGGATGGCAGCATCATGTTGTGGGGTTGCTTTGCTGCAGGAGGGACTGGTGCACTTCATAAAATAGATGGCATCATGTGGCAGGAAAATTATGTGGATATATTGAAGCAACATCTCAAGGCATCAGTCAGGAAGTTAAAGCTTGGTAGCAAATGGGTCTTCCAAATGGACAATGACCCAAGGCATACTTCCAAAGTTGTGGTAAAATGGCTTAAGAACAACAAAGTCAAGGTATTGCAGTGGCCTTCACAAAGCCCTGACCTCAATCCCATAGAACATTTGTGGGCAGAACTGAAAAAATGTGCGCGAACAAGGAGGCCTACAAACCTGACTCAGTTACATCAGCTCTGTCAGAAGGAATGGACCAAAATTCACCCAACTTATTGTGTGAAGCATGTGGAAGGCTACCCAAAATGTTTGACCCAAGTTAAACAATTTAAAGGCAATGCTACCAAATACTAATTGAGTGTACGTAAACTTCTGACCCACTGGGAATGTGATGAAAGAAATAAAAGCTGAAATAAATAATTCTCTACAATTATTCTGACTTGTCACATTCCTAAAATAAAGTGGTGATCCTAACTGACCTAAAACAGGGAATTTTTCCTCAGATTAAATGTCAGGGATTGTGAAAAACTGAGTTTAAATGTATTTGGCGAAGGTGTATCTAAACTTCCGACTTCAACTGTACATATGAGATGAGTAATGCCACATATGTAAAAATTATTAAAGTGACTAGTGTTCCATTCCTTAAAGTGGCCAGTGATTCCTAGTCTATGTCTATAAGCAGCAGCCTCTAATGTGCTAGTGATGGCTGTTTAACAGTCTGATTGCCTTGAGATAGAAGCTGTTTTTCAGTACTACATGGAACTCTATTCCACATCAAGTAACTCATGCAAGCAGTAAAATCTGATGTAAAAAAAAAGAAAAAGATAAAAATACACCTTATGGAACAGAGGGGACTGTGGAGACACACACAGGGACAGACACACACACACACACACACACACACACACACATGGATTTTGCAATGTAGATATATTCGAGGGAGTTTTTCCTAGCCACTGTGCTTCTTCACCTGCATTGCTTGCTGTTTGGGGGTTTTAGGCTGGGTTTCTGTACAGCACTTTGAGATATTAGCTGATGTACGAAGGGCTATATAAAATAAACTTGATTGATAGTAGAGTCGTGGCCTGAGGGCAGACACTTATTGTGTTGTGAAATGTTTTTAAAATTGTATGTAATTGCCTTAATGTTGATTGGCCCCAGGAAGTGGGGATAGATAATAAATACAAATACAATTACGTGAATTTGTCCCAATACTTTCGGTCCTCTAAAATGGGGGGACTATGTACAAAAAGTGTTCTGTATTTTCTAAACGGTTCACCCGATATGGTTGAAAATATCTTAAAATAAATAGTAATTGTATCATTTGCTATAGTACAGCGCCAAAACAACAAAAAATGTCTCACTGTCACAATACTTTTGCAGCTCACTGTATACATAAAGAGTAAAAATGAATACCAACCTTGGCAGTCTTGGCGTAGTACAGAGTCCTCCCACGCAGTTTGAAGTAGCGTCTCTTCCAACGCTGGAACGAGTTGGTCTGTTTTACCAATTTGCCCTCCTTCAGGATCGTCTGCACAGGATGACAACGTAGGGAGACTAGAGTCAGTGACGTCCACATCCTCCCAAACACACACACACACTAACGGACACGCACATACACACAAAAACCAGTGATGCATGGGATCATCCATGTGCAGCCTTATCAAAACATCAACCCCATGACTATATAAATAAGAATATAATATCATCATGAACCACACAACCTTTTCTCGGGAACGTCTGTGAAATCGAATGTATAATCCCCTGAGCTGCACTAACAATGCCAGCCATTCACAATGTCTGAACGATGTCTCCCTTAATCTACCAAGCTTAGCTACCCGAACCCCTGCAGCACTGAGTACTCTTACCACCAGCACCGTTATATCATCTCTCTGCCCAGAGATATAGCCTAGCCTAGCCTAGCTCCTCTACTCTGACATATAGGGGGTTTGGAAAGGAGCATTGGCCATAGTCGATATACATATCCAGGGAGGCAGAGTCACTGAACTGGGCTTGACATTAATACATTGCCAAAGCTGGAGAGCGGAAACACAAAGTCAGTTCACAAATAAACCCACCTAGTGCCTAAATGTAGGAAGGAGATAGGCCTACTACCCCTGAATATCAAATCAACCCCGGCTAGTTACTACACCCTACATCCTGCTTCTGTAGGCCTGAGAGGATTGGATAGGAGAATTGAATTCTACCTGGCCAATTAGAGAGCAACCCACCATATTGCTTCCTCTCGGTTGTAAACTCAGCAAAAAAAGAAACGGCCCGTTTTCAGGACCCTGTCTTTCAAAGATAATTTGTAAAAATCTAAATAACTTCACAGATCTTCATTGTAAACGGTTTAAACACTGTTTCCCATGCTTGTTCAATGAACCATAAACAATTAATGAACATGCACCTGTGGAACGGTCATTAAGACACTAACAGCTTACAGACGGTAGGCAATTAAGGTCACAGTTATGAAAACTTAGGACATTAAAGAGGCCTTTCTACTGACTCTGAAAAACACCAAAAGAAAGATGCCAAGGGTCCCTGCTCATCTGCGGGAAACTTGCCTTAGGCATGCTGCAAGGAGGCATGAGGACTGCAGATGTGGCCAGGTTTTTTTATTTATTTTTTTTATTTTATTTTATAAATTTTTTTTATCCCATTTTCCCCCCAATTTTCGTGGTATCCAATCGCTAGTAATTACTACCTTGTCTCATCGCTACAACTCCCGTACGGGCTCGGGAGAGACGAAGGTCGAAAGCCATGCGTCCTCCGAAGCACAACCCAACCAGCCGTACTGCTTCTTAACACAGCGCGCCTCCAACCCGGAAGCCAGCCGCACCAATGTGTCGGAGGAAACACCGTGTACCTGCCCCCTTGGCTGGCGCGCACTGCGCCCGGCCCGCCACAGGAGTCGCTGGAGCGCGATGAGACAAGGATATCCCTACCGGCCAAACCCTCCCTACCCCGGACGACGCTATGCCAATTGTGCGTCGCCCCACGGACCTCCCGGTCGCGGCCGGCTGCGACAGAGCCTGGGCGTGAACCCAGAGACTCTGGTGGCGCAGTTAGCACTGCGATGCAGTGCCCTAGACCACTGCGCCACCCGGGAGGCCCGTGGCCAGGTTAATAAATTGCAATGTCCGTACTGTGAGACGCTGAAGACAGTGCTACAGGGAGACAGGACGGACAGCTGATCGTCCTCGCAGTGGCAGACCATGTGTAACAACACCTGCACAGGATCGGTACATCCGAACATCACACCTTCGGGACAGGTACAGGATGGCAACAACAACTGCCCGAGTTACACCAGGAACGCACAATCCCTCCATCAGTGCTCAGACAGTCCGCAATAGGCTAAGAGAGAATGGACTGATGGCTTGTAGGCCTGTTGTAAGGCAGGTCCTCACCAGACGTCACCGGCAACAATGTCGCCTACGGGCACAAATCCACCATCGCTGGACCAGACAGGACTGGCAAAAAGTGCTCTTCACTGACGAGTCGCGGTTTTGTCTCACCAGGGGTGATAGCGGATTCGCGTTTATCGTCGAAGGAATTAGCGTTACACCGAGGCCTGTACTCTGGAGCGGGATCGATTTGGAGGTGGAGGGTCCGTCATGGTCTGGGGCGGTGTGTCACAGCGTCATCGGACTGAGCTTGTTGTCATTGCAGGCAATCTCAACGCTGTGCGTTATAGGGAAGACATCCTCCTCCCTCATGTGGTACCCTTCCTGCAGGCTCATCTTGACATGACCCTCCAGCATGACAATGCCACCAGCCATACTGCTCAGCTTTTTTTGATCCTCCAATAATCGGTATCGGCGTTGAAAAATCATAATATCGGTCGACCTCTCGTCAAGATTAGAAAAAATGAGTAAGAAAAAAACGAAATACAATTCCATGTACAGATAAATAGTTAAGCAATTAGATTAGGCAACTCCTTTTTGTAAGATAAATATTTTAAAATGAAACGTATGGGAACAGGTGAATTAGCACATCAATAAAATCAATTTAGCCTCAAATAAATAATGAAACATGTTCAATTTGGTTTAAATAATGCAAAAACAAAGAGTTGGAGAAGAAAGTAAAAGTGCAATATGTGCCATGTAAAAGCTAACATTTAAGTTCCTTGCCCAGAAAATGAGAACATATGAAAGCTGGTGGTTCCTTTTATTTCCTATTTCTGTCGAAAATGTGTCGTCGCATTTTGGGCGCTGATTTTGGACGCTGTCTCGCTATAACGTAAGCTGTATGTCGTACTAAGGTTATTTTTTTTAAATCTAACACAGCGGTTGCATTAAGAACTAGTGTATCTTTCATTTGCTGTCCAACCTGTATTTTTTAGTAAAGTATATGATTAGTTATTTGATTAGATGATGTGAGTGTCAGAAATATATCCGGATAATTTTGTGCATTTTGGCTACGTATTCACATTGTTCAACCATGAATTGTAACGCTAAATATGTACATTTTCGAACAAACCATATATGTATTGTGTAATATGATGTTATAGGACTGTCATCTGATGAAGTTTGAGAAGGTTAGTGAAAAAATGTATATCTTTTGCTGGTTTATTCGCTATCGCTAACGTGCCTTGAATGAATGCGGTTGTGTGGTAGGCTATTGTAGTAAGCTAATATAATGTTATATTGTATTTTCGCTGTAAAACACTTAAAAAATCTGAAATATTGGCTGGATTCACAAGATGTTTGTCTTTCATTTGCTGTACACCGTGTATTTTTCATAAAATGTTTTATGATGAGTATTTAGGTATTTCACCTTGGTCTCTGTAGTTATTCTAGCTGCTTTGGTGAGACTTGTGATGGTGGCTGCAATGTAAAACTATGATTTATACCTGAAATATGCACATTTTCGAACAAAACATATGCTATACAATAAATCTGTTATAAGACTATCATCTGATTAAGTTGTTTCTTGGTTAGTGACTATTTATATCTTTATTTGGTCGAATTTGTGATAACTACCTATGCAGCAAAAAAATTGTGAAAATATGCGGTTGGGTCTTTTGCTATCGTGGTTAGCTAATAGAAATACATATTGTGTTTTCGCTGTAAAACATTTTAAAAATCGGAAATGATGGCTGGATTCACAAGATGTGTATCTTTCATCTGGTGTCTTGGACTTGTGATTTCATGATATTTAGATGCTAGTATTTACTTGTGGCGCTATGCTAGGCAGCTTTTTTTACTGATGAGGGTGCTCCCGGATCCGGGATGAGTACCAAGTAGAATTAACATGAATCTTCAATATTCCCAGGTAAGAAGTTTTAGGTTGTAGTTATATAGGAATTATAGGACTATTTCTCTCTATACCATTTGTATTTCATATACCTTTGACTATTGGATGTTCTTATAGGCACTTTAGTATTGCCAGTGTGACAGTAGAGCTTCCGTCCCTCTCCTCGCCCCTACCTGGGCTCGAACCAGGAACAAATCGACAACAGCCACCCTCGAAGCATCGTTACCCATCGCTCCACAAATGCCGCGGCCCTTGCAGAGCAAGGGAAACAACTACTCCAAGTCTCAGAGCGAGTGACGTCACCGATTGAAACGCTATTAGCGCGCACCCCGCTAACTAGCTAGCCATTTCACATCGGTTACACCAGCCTAATCTTGGGAGTTGATAGGCTTGAAGTCATAAACAGCGCAATGCTTGAAGCACAGCGACGAGCTGCTGGCTAAAGGCCTACCATCGCTCAGTCAGACTGCTCTATCAAATCATAGACTTAATTATAACATAATAACACACAGAAATACGAGCCTTAGGTCATTAATATGGTCAAATCAGGAAACAATCATTTCGAAAACAAAACGTTTATTCTTTCAGTGAAATATGGAACCTTTCCGTATTTTATCTAACGGGTGGCATCCATAAGTCTAAATATTCCTGTTACATTGCACAACCTTCAATGTTATGTCATAATTACGTAAAAATCTGGCAAATTAGTTCGCAACAAGCCAGGCGGCCCAAACTGTTGCATATACCCTGACTCTGCGTGCAATGAACGCAAGAGAAGTGACACAATTTCACCTGGTTAATATTGCCTGGATTTATTTTAGCTAAATATGCAGGTTTAAAAATATGTACTTCTGTGTATTGATTTTAAAGAAAGGCATTGATGTTTATGGTTAGGTACACGTTGGAGCAACGACAGTCCTGTTTCGCGAATGCACACCGCATCGATTATATGCAACGCAGGACACGCTAGATAAACTAGTAATATCATCAACCATGTGTAGTTAACTAGTGACTATGATTGATTGATTGTTTTTTTATAAGATACGTTTAATGCTAGCTAGCAACTTACCTTGGCCTCTTACTGCATTCGCGTAACAGGCAGGCTCCTCGTGGAGTACAATGTAAAGCAGGTGGTTAGAGCGTTGGACTAGTTAACTGTAAGGTTGCAAGATTGAATCCCCGAGCTGACAAGGTAAAAATCTGTCGTTCTGCCCCTGAACAAGGCAGTTAACCCACAGTTCCTAGGCCGTCATTGAAAATAAGTATGTGTTCTTAACTTCACGAGGGTAGGGGGCAGCATTCGGAATTTTGGATGAAAAGCGTGCCCAAATTAAACTGCCTGCTACTCAGCCATAAAAGCTAGAATACGCATATAATTAGTAGATTTGGATAGAAAACACTGAAGTTTCTAAAACTGTTTGAATGATGTCTGTGAGCATAACAGAACTCATATGGCAGGCAAAAACCTGAGAAAAAAATCCAACCAGGAAGTGGGAAATCTGAGGTTTGTAGTTTTTCAACTCATTGCCTATCGAATATACAGTGTCTATGGGGTCATATTGCACTTCCTAAGGCTTCCACTAGATGTCAACAGTCTTTAGAACCTTGTTTGAGGCTTCTACTGTGAAGTGGGGGCGAATGAGAGGGGATTGAGTAAGGTCTCTCCCAGAGTGCCATGAGCTGTTCACGTGAGAGATAGCTTGCGTTCCATTGCAATTCTAAAAGACAAAAGGGATTCTCCGGTTGGAACATTATTGAAGATTTATGTTAAAAACATCCTAAAGATTGATTCTATATATCGTTTGACATGTTTCTACGGACTGTAACGGAACTATTTGTCTGCACCTAGTGATCGCGCCTCATGAATTTTGATTACTGGGCTAAACGCGCGAACAAAAAGGAGGTATTTGGACATAAATGATGGACTTTATCGAACAAATCAAACATTTATTGTGTTACTGGGATTCCTGGGAGTGCATTCTGATGAAGATCAGAATATTTAAGTGAGTATTTGAATAGTGAAGTAACTGAATATTTATAATGCTATTTCTGACTTCTGTTGACTACACAACATGGCGGATATCTGTATGGCTTGGTTTTGTGTCTGAGACTGTGACTGTTGTCAAATTGGTAGAAAGCCATAAAACATTATTTGTTGAGTTCTCAGATTATTGCATGGTGTGCTTTTTCCGTAAAGTTGTTTTTATTTTTTTATCTGACACAGCGGTTGCATTAAGGAGAAGTGCATCTAAAATTCCATACATAACAGTTGTATCTTTTAGCCATGTTTATTATGAGTATTTCTGTAAATTGATGTGGCTCTCTGCAAAATCACCAAAGTTTTGGAACTTCTGAACATAACGCGCCAAACTAAACTGAGATTTTTGGATATAAATATGAACTTTACAGAACAAAACATACATGTATTGTGTAACATGAAGTCCTGAGTGTCATCTGATGAAGATCATCAAAGGTTAGTGATTCATTTTCTCTATTTCTGCTTTTTGTGACTCCTCTCTTTGGCTGGAAAAATGGCTGTGTTTTTCTGTGACTTGGCTCTGACCTAACATAATCGTTTGGTGTGCTTTCGTCGTAAAGCCTTTTTGAAATCGGACACTGTGGCTGGATTTACAACAAGTGTATCTTTAAAATGGTGTAAAATACTTGTATGTTTGAGGAATTTTAATTATGGGATTTCTGTTGTTTTGAATTTGGCGCCCTGCAGTTTCACTGGCTGTTGACGAGGTAGCGTCATATACCCTAGTGAGGTTAACTGACTTGACTAGTTAAATAAAGGTTTGTTATGAAAACTTGAAAATCGGCCCTAATTAACCGGCCATTCCGATTAATCGGTCAACCTCTAATCTTGACAGGAAAATGCCACGTCTGATGTGTGGAGACATTTCTCTGCAGCTATTGTAGAAGGAAGCTACATTTGCAAAAATTGTGCCAAATCATATGTGAAGAACACAACAAAGATGAAGAATCATCTGGCCAAGTGCATAAAGTTCCCTCAGCGCTCACAATGCAATCTCTGACAAAAGTCCCTCTACTTCTATTCGAGGTGAAAATTATGAATCAGACACTTTATCGATAGCAACAGCTTATGGTCCTCCTGGAATCAGACGTTTTTTTGACTCAATGGAGGAACGTAGTCAGAAAAATGCTGATGAATGTCTTGCTCGAGCTGTGTATGCAACTGGTTCAACTCTGATGCGCACAGGCAATGTGTATTGGTAAAGATTTATTTCTGAATGTTCTTCGCCCAGCATACACCCCTCCAACCAGAAATGCTTTATCTACTCATTTGCTGGATGCAGAGTTAAACAGAATTCCAGTGAAGGTCAAGCAAATCATAGAGAAAGCAGACTGTTGCAATCATCTCTGATGGGTGGTTGAATGTTCATGGGCAAGGAATAATTAACTACATCATCTCAACCCCTCAAGCGATATTCTACAAGAGCACATACACAAGGGACAAAAGACACACCGGTCTCTAAATTGCAGATGAGCTGAAGGCAGTCAGCAATGACCTTGGACCACAGAAGGTATTTGCACTGGTGACAGACAACGCTGCGAACAAGAAGGCTTCTTGGTCTAAAGTGGAGGAGTCCTACCCTCACATCACACCCATTGGCTGTGCTGCTCACGCATTGAATCTGCTCCTCAAGGACATCATGGCACTGAAAACAATGGATACAATCTACAAGAGAGCAAAGGAAATGGTTAGGTACCGTTGAAGTCGGAAGTTTACATACACCTTCGCCAAATACATTTAAACTCAGTTTCACAATTCCTGACATTTAATCCTAGTAACAATTCCCTCTCTTAGGCCAGTTAGGATCACCACTTTATTTTAAGAATGTGAAATGTCAGAATAATTGTAGAGAATGATTTATTTCAGCTTTTATTTCTTTCATCACATTCCCAGTGGGTCAGAAGTTTACATACTTGGATCAAACGTTTCAGGTAGCCTTCCACAAGCTTCCCACAATAAGTTGGGTGAATTTTGGCCCATTCCTCCTGACAGAGCTGGTGTAACTGAGTCAGGCTTGTAGGCCTCCTTGCTCACACACACTTTTTCAGTTCTGCCCACACATTTTATATAGGATTGAGGTCAGGGCTTTGTGATGGCCACTCCAATACCTTGACTTTGTTGTCCTTAAGCCATTTTGCCACAACTTTGGAAGTATGCTTGGGGTCAGTGTCCATTTGGAAGACCCATTTAAGACCCATTTTTCAACCAAGTTTTAACTTCCTGACTGATGTCTTGAGATGTTGTTTCAATATATTCACATACTTTTCCTGCCACATGATGCCATCTATTTTGTGAAGTGCACCAGTCCCTCCTGCAGCAAAGCAACCCCACAACATGATCCTGCCAACCCCGTGCTTCACGTTTGGGATGGTATTCTTCGGCTTGCAAGCATCTCTCTTTTTCCTCCAAACATAACGACGGTGATTATGGCAAAACAGTTCTATTTTTGTTTCATCAGACCAGAGGACATTTCTCCAAAAAGTACAATCTTTGTCCCCATGTGCAGTTGCAAACCGTAGTCTGGCTTTTTTATGTTTATACTTGCGTACTATTGTTTGTACAGATGAACGTGGTACCTTCAGGCGTTTGGAAATTGCTCCCAAAGATGAACCAGACTTGTGGAGGTCTACAATTTTTTTCTGAGGTCTTGGCTGATTTCTTTTGATTTTCCCATGATGTCAAGCAAAGAGGAACTGAGTTTGAAGGTAGGCCTTGCAATACATCCACAGGTACACCTTCAATTGAAATTATGTCAATTAGCCTATCAGAAGCTTCTAAAGCCATGACATCATTTTCTGTAATTTTCCAAGCTGTTTAAAGGCACAGTCAACTTAGTGTATGTAAACTTCTGACCCACTGGAATTGTGATACAGTGAATTATAAGTGAAATAAGTGAAATAATCGGTCTGTAAACAATTGTTGGAAAAATAACTTGTGTCATGCACAAAGTAGATGTCCTAACCGACTTGCCAAAACTATCGTTTGTTAACAAGAAATTTGTGGAGTGGTTGAAAAACGAGTTTTAATGACTCCAATCTAAGTGTATGTAAACTTCCGACTTCAACTGTATATGAAGGATCATCAAGCACCAATCTACCTCACCAAGCCAAGTGAGAAGAATAAGAGCACCACATTGAAGCTGCCCAGCAGGGAGACCATCCTGTCTGGTCTTCAGATTCCGCTTGCAGATGTAAGAGAAGAAATCTGTACTGCCCTGCCCACTTCACTGTTGCGCCAAGCAGAGGAAACTGCAGTTCTGAAATACATCAAAAACCGTGAAGACTTCTGCCTGAAGTCAATACACACCGCAGCGCCGCAGCGCACATGTTGGACCCCAAGTATGCTGGCAAGAGCATCCTGTCTGGTGCAGAGATTAACAAGGTCATCACTACCTTGTCTCGCCACCTTGGCCTGGATGAGGGCAAAGTTCTTGGCAGTCTGGCGAAGTACACATCCAAGCAAGGGCTTTGGGATGGTGATGCAATATGGCAGTCGTGCCAACATATCTCATCAGCCACCTGGTGGAAGGGACTTTGTGGATCTGAGGCTCTTTCCCCTGTTGCCTCCATCTCCATCATACTCCAAATCCCACCAACATCATCCTCCAAATCCCACCAACATCAGCCACCTCAGAGCACAACTGGTTCTTGTTTAGGAACACACACACACCAAAGCACGCAACAGGCTGACCAATACAAGGGTTGAAAAATTGGTGGCCATCTGGGCAAATTTTAGGCTTTTTGAGCCTGACAACGAGGCATCCTCAACAAGGTTGGAAAGTGACAGTGAAGATGAGGCCTCAGAGTCTGATGTTCAAGAGGTGGACATTGAGGTCCAGGGAGAAGCAATGGAAGCTTGAGAGGAAGACAACCAAAGCTTTAGTTTCTAGACTATCATTTTATAGATGTTGAAAACGTTTTTGGGAGATGCGATGGATCATTGGGAATCATTCAATATTCCCTTTCTTTTGTTGTTCAGTGAAATCCTCCCATGTGAAGAGTCAACTCATTTCATTCAAGTTCGTAACTAAATCGTTTTTGTTTTTTTTCTATTGGAAGGATTTAATAATTTGCAATTATGTCTACTTATGATAAGGTAAAAGGTTTATGTTTCTGTCTCCATATGATATGGTAAATATATCCAATGCAAAAAACATCTACATTTAAATGGTATTAATATTAATTTGCATATACACTGCTCAAAAAAATAAAAGGAACACTTAAATAACACAATGTAACTCCAAGTCAATCACACTTCTGTGAAATCAAACTGTCCACTTACGAAGCAAAACTGATTGACAATAAATTTCACATGCTGTTGTGCAAATGGAATAGACATAAGGTGGAAATTATAGGCAATTAGTAAGACACCCCCAAAAAAGGAATGGTTCTACAGGTGGTGACCACAGACCACTTCTCAGTTCCTATGCTTCCTGGCTGATGTTTTGGTCACTTTGAATGCTGGCGGTGCTTTCACTCTAGTGGTAGCATGAGACGGAGTCTACAACCCACACAAGTGGCTCAGGTAGTGCAGTTCATCCAGGATGGCACATCAATGCGAGCTGTGGCAAAAAGGTTTGTTGTGTCTGTCAGCGTAGTGTCCAGAGCATGGAGGCGCTACCAGGAGACAGGCCAGTACATCAGGAGACGCGGAGGAGGCCGTAGGAGGGCAACAACCCAGCAGCAGGACCGCTACCTCCGCCTTTGTGCAAGGAGGTGCACTGCCAGAGCCCTGCAAAATGACCTCCAGCAGGCCACAAATGTGCATGTGTCAGCATATGGTCTCACAAGGGGTCTGAGGATCTCATCTCGGTACCTAATGGCAGTCAGGCTACCTCTGGCGAGCACATGGAGGGCTGTGCGGCCCCACAAAGAAATGCCACCCCACACCATGACTGACCCACCGCCAAACCGGTCATGCATGAGGATGTTGCAGGCAGCAGAACGTTCTCCACGGCGTCTCCAGACTCTGTCACGTCTGTCACATGTGCTCAGTGTGAACCTGCTTTCATCTGTGAAGAGCACAGGGCGCCAGTGGCGAATTTGCCAATCTTGGTGTTCTCTGGCAAATGCCAAACGTCCTGCACGGTGTTGGGCTGTAAGCACAACCCCCACTTGTGGACGTCGGGCCCTCATACCACCCTCATGGAGTCTGTTTCTGACCGTTTGAGCAGACACATGCACATTTGTGGCCTGCTGGAGGTCATTTTGCAGGGCTCTGGCAGTGCACCTCCTTGCACAAAGGCGGAGGTAGCGGTCCTGCTGCTGGGTTGTTGCCCTCCTACGGCCTCCTCCGCGTCTCCTGATGTACTGGCCTGTCTCCTGGTAGCGCCTCCATGCTCTGGACACTACGCTGACAGACACAGCAAACCTTTTTGCCACAGCTCGCATTGATGTGCCATCCTGGATGAACTGCACTACCTGAGCCACTTGTGTGGGTTGTAGACTCCGTCTCATGCTACCACTAGAGTGAAAGCACCGCCAGCATTCAAAAGTGACCAAAACATCAGCCAGGAAGCATAGGAACTGAGAAGTGGTCTGTGGTCACCACCTGCAGAACCATTCCTTTTTGGGGGGTGTCTTACTAATTGCCTATAATTTCCACATTTTGTCTATTCCATTAGCACAACAGCATGTTAAATGTATTGTCAATCAGTGTTGCTTCCTAAGTGGACAGTTTGATTTCACAGAAGTGTGATTGACTTGGAGTTACATTGTGTTGTTTAAGTGTTCCCTTTATTTTTTTGAGCAGTGTATTTCTGTTAATTCCCAAATATTCCCATGGGATGTTTCCACCTCTGAATATTCCCCAAAATGTGCAACCCTAGTCTGAATACTTTCTGAATGCACTGTACGCTGCTGCTACTCTATGTTTATTATCTATGCATAGTCATGTTACCCCTACCTACATGTAGATATTACCTTGACTACCCCGTAGCCCTACACATTGTACCGCTACCCCTTCTATATAGCCTCGTTATTCCTTTTTATTGTGTAACTATTTTTTCGTTTAGCATTATTATGCATTGTTGGTTAAGGGCTCGTAAGTAAGCATTTCACGGTAAGGTTGTTGTGTTCGGCATGTGACAAATACAATTTTACAGCACTTGAACCCTAATCCCTAGCCTAGCTAATGTTAGCCAGCTATCCACAACGAAATGGAAGTCTTAACACATCATAACAAATGGATGATGGACATTCCCAAATTAATACATACCATACGAAACATAACATAGCATAATAAATGGAGCAGCTTGGATTTAGGTGACGAATAATACGAAATGCTCAGAGTCTAGGTTGAATTACTGCATTCCCACTGGGCACACACTGGTTGATTCAACGTTGTTTCCACATTTCAATGAAATTACATTGAATAGACGTTGAATTAACGTCTGTGCCCAGTGGGTTATTTCATCTGCAATTATTCTTCTGCTATTTATGCTGTTACCAATAATATTGACATGTTAATAATATTTTCTGACTACAATGAATGTGTCATCTTTTAACTCAAATCTGTTAGCTTCAAAAAATGTAAGTAGGTATATCCAGCTGTCGCGCATGGTGTCATAGACGTAACATAGTAAATGTAAATCCAGGACATGCAAATTAGTATGATATGTTGTGTTTGGTATGCTTACATAACACGAACGTCCAGCAACTCAAAGGTTGCGAGTTTGAATCTCATCACAGACAACTTTAGCTTTTTAACTAATTAGCTAATTAACGACTTACTACGTTTTAGCTACTTTGCAACTTAGCAAACCCGTCCCCTAACTGCAACCCATTAAGCTAACCCAGACATGGGCAAACTACGGCCCGCGGGCCACATACGGCCCGTTAGGCGTTTTAATCCGGCCCGCCGAACTTGTCCAAATTATAGTAAAAACCTCATTTTTTTCCCCTTTCCCTGCAATGCCCACGTTTCCCCAATAGATGGCGCACTCAAAACACATTGACCGTTGTTGGAGTGGCGCGTATTTCTTCACTTTAATTTTCACTTCGTTTCACGTCACCATTAAGCCCTTCTGTGAAAATGAGCGGACCAAAGAGAAGGAAAGTGGACAGCGAATGCCGAGTGTTTAATAAGGTGTGGACAACAAAATACTTCTTCACTGAAGTCCGATCAACGGCTGTATGTCTGATATGCCAAGAAGCTGTTGCGGTTTTCAAAGAGTACAATATCAGCCGTCACTTTGCCACGAAGCATGCAAACTATGCTAGCAAGCAGTCAACACAAGAACGGGCGGCTACTGCTCAGAGGTTGGCAGCTAATTTACAGAGTCAACAGAACTTTTTTCACCGACAAACTGCAATTCAAGAGTCAAGTACCAAGGCAAGTTATTTGCTGGCATTCAAATTAGCAAAGGCTAGCAAGCCTTTCTCCGAAGGCAAGTTTTTGAAAGAGTGCATGGTAGAGACAGCAGGTCTCTTGTGTCCGGAGAGCAAAGCCAAGTTTGAAAAAATCAGTTTAGCAAAATCAGTTCATTCAGTTCAAGTCTCTTAAACTGAATGACTTTTACGCTTCACTTAACGAGACCGCGTTTCCAAACCTCCGGAGGACGGCGCAGAAGATGCTGGTGTTGTTTGGCTCGACCTACGTGTGTGAGCAGACGTTTAGCGTCATGAAAATCAACAAAGCCCATCACAGATCCAAGTTAACTGACCAACACCTCAGATCTGTCCTGAGAATTGCCACAACAAAACTAACTCCAGACTTTGATGCACTGGCAAAAAAGGGAGACCAACAACACTGTTCCCACTGAAATGGTGAGTTTTTCTGCTGTGTTATGAAAAAATGCATATGGAAAGTTTGGAAGTGCGTCTTTTAATTAAGAGCAATGCGCATTTACGCACAGCAGCGGTACAGTAGCTTTATTAACACGCCGCACATCGCTCTTAATTTAAATTTACATTTTCAGCTGCAGGTAGGATATTTAATACAGCCTATGTTTGTGTGCTTGGCAACGATACACGTGTACTGTTTGCGCGTGAAGGCGAGGGCGTCCGTGGCGAGTTTGTAGAGCGCGCGGTCAGGACAATCCATCCATGATTTTGCGGAGTTTAACACAAGTAGATATTATTGAGCTTGAGTATTTCGTTGTGTAATAATATGTTTTGAATGTTGAAAGTGATTCCATTTTTCAATAAATGTTGATTTCTTTAACTTTGCACCTTCGATTGAAACTTATTAAAAACAGACGCAATCTTGATAAATCACAGTGCGTATGTTATTTTAATCTATTTACATTTCCTCATCCCGGTATCTGCGAAATAGTATGTAAATGCCATATCTTGCATATTCCTTGAGACAAATTTATTAACTGATAAGGGCTATTTTTCACATTTGAAAGACAGTTAATAAATTGGGTTGTAGTGTTCTTACTGTGCTATGAGGTTTGCACACACTACATTTAATGCTTTAGTATATCCGGCCCAAACACTCCCTCCAAATGCTCCTGGCCCGGCCCCTCTGTCAAATTTTAGAACCCATTGTGGCCCGCGAGTCAAAAAGTTTGCCCACCCCTGAGCTAACCCTTCCCCTAAACAAAACGTAACCCTTTAACCTAACTCCTAAACTTAACCCTAAATCCTAGTCTAGCTAACGGATTTACGTACAGAATAATACGAAATGCTCTGAGACCAGGTTGCTGCCAGCCAACTGAAAACACATTCTGATGGAATGGCTCGTCCTGCGCTTTGTATAAACCCAGAGAATATATTGGTTCCTTTCTTTCTAAATACAGCAATGTGAACGCAAATAGGACTCGGCACACAAAATAGGTGAAGTGAAGTGTCAAAAGAGTTGAGTCCTCTTTCAAAGGCAAGGGCAGTGTGAATACAACGACAACTGTTATTTAGCTTATTTTTTTATTCTCAGAGTTCACTTTAAAGAGGACTGAAATCGGTTATTTTAAAAAGGGGCCTATATGTGAAATCACTCTTGAAAGGAAAAGCATTAGCCAAAACATTGCCTGTCTCCATTGTACAATATTGTAAATTACAACATATTTGTTGGCAGATAAGTGCTCCTGAAAACGTATTGCTACTTATGAATATCAAACGAGATGCTGAATGAATCAATTGCGATAGTTAGAAGCAAAAACTAGCTAGAGCTAGCCAACAGAATCGAGGAGTATCATATTGCTATGAAACAGCTGGCCATTCACATATGGAGCTATTTAGCAGCAGTAATCCACGGATTTAATATATTTTACATTAAAATAGATTAAGGTTTTGGTGAAGGTTAGCTAACGTTACGATTTATCAACACCCAGTAATGATACCGTTAGGTGTGGTGCTGATGATAGTACAGTAACGTTACTGATATCGAGAGCTCGAGCTATTATAGTTCCTTCCAGCTAGCGCAAGCGAGACCTGTCCGGGGACCCTACTCGCCATCTCGCGGATGGAGAGAGACAGGAAAGAGCGGTGTTTCCCATCTGGCCTCCCAAAGCTAGAAAATTAGCATAGCGGATGGAGAGAACAGCTACCGAAAAGTATGGTCAGCTTTGAATTGCAATGTTACCAACGCAATTACAGGTTACCTTGCTTCGTATCTGACCCGATGTGGAAACTTTGCGTATTAATTTCTGCGGAGATCCATGTTCCTGCTCTGGTTCACTATCCGAAGATTCATCCAGGCATCTTGCCGTGGCCTCGACTCGGACTGCCACCGCCATATCGTTCGCCCCCAGGGAATGATATATACAATGACTGGAAGGTGGAGTCAAGAGGAATTAGCACCCCCTTGTGGTCAAGACAGGGCAAAGCCGCACCAATGTGAACTCAATGTATCCTCCTGTTCCTCTCTCACCTTCTTTTGGAAAAGGGTCACAGGTATTCGAGGAGAAGCTGCGAGGAGAAGGAAAGTTGAGCTTGTATGAAGTTGGTGTCAATTAGTGACCCAATCAGTTCTTTCAAATTAATCTTAATCTGTTCTGAGCTGCACTTCATAATGTAATTGAATCCCACATGAATTATGATAGACTCAATTTCCTGATGCTGGTTTGAAATGTTTGGGAGCAGCTTATTGATGTCCTGTACTTGTGCTCCTGGATAGCACAACATTTTTGCTCCGGTCAGTGGAAATATATTGCATATCGCAATATTTCAAAATACAATCGTGGTAAAAACATAGTTTGGAAAGCAAAAGGCTATTGCTGTAAAGAGAATACAATGAAAATACTCTAATCTGTCTTTTAGTTAGGCAATCAAAATGCTCAACTTAATTGAACGAACTCTACGCTATACTCTGTGCTATAGACTCTTAGAAAAAAGGTGCCATCTACCATAAAGGGGACAGCTGAAGAACACTTTTTGGTTCTAGATAGCACCTTTATTTCTAAGAGTGTATAGCATAGAGTAGACCTAAGCTATAGGCTATATCAGATACCTTTCTTTTTTCTTTGCACAACATGTTGCCTTTTCTAAACACATTGGGGACCATAGGAGAACCCTTTCAATAACCCATTTTGGTTCCAGGTAGAACCCTTTTTCGATTCCACGTAGAACCCTTTCCACAGAGGGTTCGGCATAGAACCCAAAATAGTTTGATCTTGAACCAAAACGGGTTCTCCTATGGGGACAGCGACAGAACCCTTTTGGAACCCTTTTTTCTACGAGTGTAAGCGCTCAGCCATTGAACAGTCTTTTTTGCAAACAGTAATTGAGTTAAATTATGACTGTCCAATTTACTCATCACATTACGAATAATAAGCTATCTTACAAAAGTCTGAAAATGCGATGATGCATGGAATGCTTTATGGTGAACATTTTTAGAGGTCTCAGATCCACTGGGCACTGCCACCAGTTCAACGTCTAGTTTTGATTGACACTTGATGGAGTTGTCAACTAACATGAATTCCGAGTGAAATCAACAAAACTTTGAACCACGATTTTGGTTAAAAGTCACCGAATTATTTTACGTTGTTGACTTTTTACAAATCCAATCATTTTCCCACAAATATTTGTTGTTGAAATGATGTGCAAACAACATTGATTCAACCAGTTTGGGCCCAGTGGGATATGTCTCAGTGGGAGTAAACAAAAGTCTATCTTTCCACTGACCTGTACAACTCTCCAGAGTATTATGGCTTACCCATACGAGTGAGCCCAACCAGGCAACTATACTGAACGTGAGGATAGTTTCAATAAAGCATATAGAAGAAGTGCAGAATGGATGATATTTAGCCTTCTCTCAAGTAAATAATAATTTATTAAACTTTTATAGGTCAAACTGTTACATATGGGATAATCAATGACACTGGTCAGCAATAAAAATGTAACCGAGGAGCAGTGGCGGTTGAATGAATCACATCCTTTATACATCAATAATTTCCGCATAGGGAATGCAGGGCACCGGGGAGCAGTCATTAGTAATTCTCAATGCTGACATTTACAATGCAGACGGAAGGCCATTAAACAAAGTGTACATCTAGTTATACATGTACATCATGGTGTGAGAAACAAGGTCACTCACTGGGTGTAGGTGTTCAGGTTACAAAATGCCTTTTGTTTGTCGTCCCATTGTTTGTAGGGTTCGAGTTTCCCAGGTGTCTTCAACTCATTATGGAGCCAGCGTGAATGAAGTGGTCTCTGGTTCCAGAGTATGAAGTGGGGAAAGAGAGGAAGAGTTTGAAAACTGGGCCCCAGCTGAAGAGCACAGCTCCTAAAAGCTTCAGTGTGACAGCCTTCCCTCTCTCTCCCTCGCTCCTTTCTCTTAAGGCCGATTGTTTTTTGAGATGTTCAAACGTTCATAGATGACCAGCAGGGTCAAATAATAATCACAGTGGTTGTAGTGGGTGCAACAAGTCGGTACCTGGAGTAAATGTCATTTGGCTTTTCATAGCCGAGCATTCAGAGGTCAAGACAGCAGGTTCGGTAGACAGCAGGTCCGGTGAACAGGTCAGGGTTCCATTGCCGCAAGCAGAACAGTTGAAACTAGAGCAGCAGCATGACCAGGTGGACTGGGGACAGCCAGGAATCCTCAGGCCAGGTAGTCCTGAGGCATGAACTTAGGGCTTATGTCCTCTGGGAGGGAAGGGAGAGAGGGAGAGAGAGAGAATTAGAGGGAGAATACTAAAATTCACACAGGACACCAGATAAGACAGGAGAATTACACCAGATATAACAGACTGACCCTAGCCCCCCGGCACAGAGACTATTGCAGCATAGATACTGGAGACTGAGACGGGTGGGTCGAGGGACACTGTTGCCCTGTCCAACGATACCCCCGAACAGGGCCAACCAGGCAGGATATAACCCCACCCACTTTGCCAAAGCACAGCCCCCACATCACTAGAGGGATATCAACAGACCACCAATTTACTAATCTGAGACAAGGCTGAGTATAGCCCATGAAGATCTCCTCCACCGCACGAGCAAGAGGGGGGCGCAAAAACAGACAGGAAGATTATGTCTGTGACTCAACCCACTCAAGTGATGCACCCCTCACAGGGACGGCATGGAAGAGCACTAGTAAGCCAGGGACTCAGCCCCCGTAATAGGGTCAGAGGCAGAGAATCACAGTGGAGAGAGGGGAGCCAGCCAGGCAGAGACAGCAAGGGCAGTTCGTCGCTCCAGGCCTTGCCGTTCACCTTCGCAACCCTGGGCCATACTACACTCAATCATAGGACCCACTGAAGAGATGAGTCTTCAGTAAAGACTTAAAGGTCGAGGCTGAGTCTGCGTCTCTCACATGGATAGGCAAATCATTCCATAAAAATTGAGCTCTATAGGAGAAAGCCCTACCTCCAGCTGTTTGCTTAGAAATTCTAGGCACAATAAGTAGGCCTGCGTCTTGTGACCGTAGTGTACGTTTAGGTACAGTTGAAGTCGGAAGTTTACATACACTTAGGTTGGAGTCATTAAAACTTGTTTTTCAACCACTCCACAACTTTCTTGTAAACAAATTATAGTTTTGGCAAGTCAATTAAGACATCTACTTTGTGCATGACACAAGTACATTTCCCAACAATTGTTTACAGACAGATTATTTCACTGTATCACAATTCCAGTGGGTCAGAAGTTTACATACACTAAGTTGACTGTGCCTTTAAACAGCTTGGAAAATTCCAGAAAATTATGTCATGGCTTTAGAAGCTTCTGATAGCAAAATTGACATAATTGGAGTCAATTGGAGGTGTACCTATGGATTTATTTCATGGCCTACCTTCAAACTCAGTGCCTCTTGCTTGACATCATGTGAAAATCAAAAGAAATCAGCCAAGACCTCACATAAAATGTGTAGACCCGCACAATTCTGGTTCATCCTTAGGAGAAATGTCCAAACGCCTGAAGGTACCACGTTCATCTGTACAAACAATAGTACACAAGTATAAATACCATGAGACCACGCAGCCGTCATACCGCTCAGGAAGGAGACGCGTTCTGTCTCCTAGAGATGAACGTACTTTAGTGCGAAAAGTGCAAATCCATCCCAGAACAACAGCAAAGGACCTTGTGAAGATGCTGGAGGAAATGGGTACACAAGTATCTATGTCGATTTATCCTAAATCGACATAACCTGGAAGGCCGCTCAGCAAGGAAGAAGCTACTGCTCCAAAACCGCCATAAAAAAGCCAGACTACGGTTTGCAACTGCACATGAGAACAAAGATTGTACTTTTTGGAGAAATGTTCTCTGGTCTGATGAAACAAAAATAGAACTGTTTGGCCATAAGGACCATCGTTATGTTTGGAGGAAAAAGGGGGAGGCTTGCAAGCCGAAGAACACCATCCCAACCGTGAAGCAAGGGGGGGGGGGGGGGCAGCATCATGTTGTGGGGTGCTTTGCTGCAGGAGGGACTGGTGCACTTCACAAAATAGATGGCATCATGAGGGAGGAAAATTATGTGGATATATTGAAGCAACACTACACCCAATTCCTATTTTCCAATTGCCTAGAATACTACCTATATCAGGGTTCTCTACACAAAATTCTAAAAATAGGTCACCAAGTAAGAATGCCCTGTGGGAATTTTAAAATCAACACCTAAACTACACAAAAACAATCAAATATATTTCTGAATGTAGCCCGAGCGTCAATTCCCCAAATTCGTGAATAAAGAGCACTGACCTTATTTTTTTCCCCACGCTGAGGTTTCAATGTTGGTTGGATCTCGTCACCGTTTCTGTCGCATACCAGTTCGCCACCGGCCTGTAAAGAACCCTCAGAAAGGGGCCAGGTCTTTAATCTACGGATATTTCATCCGCCCGTGCACGGTTTCGGTGTCTCTCTGGACCGACAGAAGCAGGTATTGAGATCCGGCTCGAAGGACCAAGCTGTCACGATCATTTTCAATCCCAATGATTATAACAATCAATAGCTTTGACCAGTCCCCGGGGTTTGTAAGACCATGGGTTCAATAATAATTAGTCAAAGACTTAGCTTATGCAAAAGGTTAGTACAGTTTATTCACGAGAACATTCTGAAGTCCACAATACAAAGACATCCATTTTATAGCGGTGCACATACTTCCACACAAACAGTAGATATCATACGCACATACAAACACACGAACAGTAGGTATCCTACGCACATACTGTATCACTACCCAGCCAACAAAGATTATAGAGACCGTGAGAAGCACTCCCTGTCCTCCCCCAAGATTAGGAAGGCCGTGAGAAGCACTCCCTGTCCTCCCCCAAGATTAGGAAGGCCGTGAGAAGCACTCCCTGTCCTCCCCCAAGATTAGGAAGGCCGTGAGAAGCACTCCCTGTCCTCCCCCAAGATTAGGAAGGCCGTGAGAAGTACTCCCTGCCCTCTCCCAAATCTCTCAGTGGCCCCTGGCCAAGGTCGGCACCGAATTTTGCTCAGACAGTCTGTGTTAAAGATACTATAAAGACAGATATATTGTTTTACCCTAATTCTGACTAAAACTACACACATCATTAATAATAATTTTCAGTTCCTTCCCATATACAAAAAATGTCATCAATATATCGATACCACTTCAGGACTTTATTCAAAAATGGATTTTCGTTTTCATTATTAACAAAATGTTCTTCAAAAAGACCCATATAAAGGTTAGCATAGCTCGGAGCGAATGTGGAGCCCATCGATGCTCCATTCGTTTGGAGGTAGTATTCATCATCAAACCTGAAATAGTTATAAGTCAAAACATATTCAGCCAACTCTAGAATGAAGTTTGTTGGTGGATATTCATTAGTATCTCTGTCTCCCAAATAGTGTGCTAGTGCTGCCAGCCCCCCCCCCCCCCACATGGGGAATGCTGGTATATAGACTCTCAACGTCTAATGTGACCAAAATACAGTCTTCTTTTAAACCCGTTATTGGTGAGATCTTGTTTATGAAGTCTATAGAGTCTTTTACATATGATGGCAATGATTGCACATGAGATTTAATAAAAGAGTCTACAAAGTTCGACAATGGCTCTAGCATTGAGCCTATTCCTGCGACCACTGGTCTGCCTGGATAGTTGCCTTGTTGTGTTTTAGGTTTGTGTAATTTCGGTAAAATGTACAAGCATGGACGTATGGCACATTTGCAGCAAAGATATTCATATTCAGGTTTTGAGATAAGGTTGTTTAATAGGGCTTGCTCCAGATTAGAGGATATATCCCTTTGGAACACCTGTGTGGGATCAACACTCAGTTTTCTATAGAAACGTTCATTACTGAGTTGTCTCTGAATTTCTTCTTTATATTTTTCATAGTCATAAAACAACCACAGCACCCCCCTTGTCTGCAGGTTATATAACCAAAGATGAATCTTTCATTCATTCATTGAGTGCCTGTTCTTCTGTTCTAGTGAGATTCTTCTGAATGTGGTTTGTTTGTCTCGTATATACTGACATGGCTTCTTGTTCGACTAACCTACAATAGGTATTAATCGAGGAGTTGTTAACCATGGGACAGAATTAGCTTTTGGGCTTAAAATGGGTACCAGTTCTTTGATGTGTTACTAGGCCCGAATCAGTTTTGTGAAAACACATGCTTAAGTTTAATCTTGCGAAAGAATTTAAACACATCTACTTTTGTATCAAATGGTTTATCTGTACATGTAGGTACAAAAGATAAGGCTGAGACTTGAGCGTCAGTAAGGTCTTTTTTGGAGAGGTTAATTACCGCGTCCCGCTGTAGCTTCGTGTCCACGGCCTGTGTTCCTGGTCTCCTCTTCGACCGCTTGCTTCTCCTGCATCGTTTCTTTTCTTTCGTGGAGCCCTCTGTTGCTTCCGGGCTAAAAAAAACGGACTGTGTGCCATGGTAGCTGGAGTCACTGTCTGTAGGGAATTCGCTCCCGGTGGATGCCTCTGTGTCCAAGTTTCAATGTCCTCCCGCTGCTGCGTATCTGCGTCCCCCGATCAGTGGTGCGTCCCTCCGTCGGCCTCTCCGTGCTCCTGTCCTTATGTCTATCTGAGCAGAGGGAGAGAGATCAAAGAAAGTGAATCTCATTCTAGTTCTGTGAGAGATACAAGGAGAATTAAGGAAGAGGCAACTCGAATGAACTTTGATTGCGTTTATTAGAATGTTTACATTGCAAAAAGTGACAATTATCTTTCATGCCATGAGAGGTATCGGATCCAGCCAAATAGGTTCCAGAACGAAACAGTCCAAAACGGAGAGGTGCCTGATCCTGTCCGGGCAGGATCCGGTTCAAATTAAGCACTGGAATATATTACATTTACATTTAAGTCATTTAGCAGACGCTCTTATCCAGAGCGACTTACAAATTGGTGCATGAATATATCATTGTAATACTTGTTTATTAATTGTATATTGGCTATTTATTTAGTAATTGTATAATAATAGAGCTTGTCAGTTGAATGAGTGACAAACCAACTGTAGCTGTACTAAGAAGAGCAACCAGATATAATGTCAAACTCATTGTTTTAAACTTGATTTCCAAGGGCTGGACAAAATTCACACATAGCAACAAAAAAAGGCCAAAGAACGTTGGCTGAGCTGGAACACTAGTGTGAGGCCATGTCAAAAGAATTGAAACGAACTGTTGCTGAGCCTCTTCACACTGGAGTGATGCTTAGAATAAAATGTCCCCTAAATGGCACCAAAAAATGTCTACCTTATTGTATTTTGCCAATACAATCTGTTATTAGGATGAAACTGAAAAATAACAACTCCAGAGCTGCCAACTCTCATGCATTGACCATGAGACACACGCATTTGACCCTCAAACATCTCACGCGTTGAAATGTACTTTTTATTTTTCTTGGTCAGAGCATTAACTTTTCAACTGTGCTCCAAATCGTTTTGAAATCGGAGCATCTGCGCCTGCAATTTAACATCACGAGCCTCTATCATTGTCCTGTCGTGCCGCAGCACTGTGAACCGCGGCACATTGAAGCATATGATTGGTCTAGTTATGTAAGGGCTCAAGAGGATTGGATGCATGTTTTAAAGAAATACTCCTCAAGATTAGAGTGGAGCTGAATGGAGAGAGAGAACGTTCTCTGCTGAGTGTATAAAACTGTACAAAGAGTAGCATGGTAGCACGGTCTCACCACAGGTGTGATTACTACCTCTGAGGGTTTAGAGCTCGAGGTAATCACCTCATACAAGTACTTGGGAGTATGGCTAGACGGTACACTGTCCTTCTCAGCACATTAAAGCTGAAGGCTAAAGTTAAATCTAGACTTGGTGTCCTCTATTGTAATTGCTCCTCTTTCACCCCAGCTGCCAAACTAACCCTGATTCAGATGACTATCCTACCCATGCTAGATTACGGAGGCGTAATTTATAGATCGGCAGGTAAGGGTGCTCTCGAGCGGCGGATGTTCTTTACCATTCAGCCATCAGATTTGCCACCAATGCTCCTTATAGGACACATCACTGCACTCTATACTCCTCTGTAAACTGGTCATCTCTCTGCATACCTGTCACAGGACCCACTGGTTGATGCTTATTTATAAAACCATCTTAAGCCTCACTCTTCCCTATCTGAGATATCCACTGCAGCCCTCATCCTCCACATACAACACCCGTTCTGCCATTCTGTTAAAGGTCCCCAAAGCACACACATCACTGGGTCGCTCATCTTTTCAATTCCCCCTTTTGCTGCTATAACAGTCTCCACTCTTCTGGGAAGGATGTCCTTGATGATCCTTTTGGCCTTCCTGTGACATCGGGTGCTGTAGGTGTCATGGAGGGCAGGTAGTTTGCCCCTGGTGATGGGTTGTGCAAACCGCACCACCCTCTGGAGAGCCTTGCGGTTTGATGCTCTGCAAATTGCCGCTTAGGCCGCCCATTGTGACTAGCTTGTAGGCGTGCTGGCAGCATGTTCGATTGTGCGTTAAGAATTCAGCAAAGCAAGTTTGTATGAAGGTCTAGTTATTAATGGGTACATAGTTCAATAGTAATATCCTCTAAATGCTCTGGTGACAAACAAACGTTTCTGCCCTGTTTCCAATTGTACAGATAGCTGGGAGGACCTATTCAAGTAAGTAAATACATTTTGAAAATGTATTATTAGCTAACTAGCTACAGTGTTGGCTAACTCAAATGAGCTAACGTAAACTCGTACATCGCCTTGGTCCGTACAATTGCCCTTATTTTAGCGCCCCAAAAACGTAATACTTCCAGACCAACTGTAATGTCAATACCATTGTAAAGCACAATTTCTCCCCTTTCCAACATTATCAATTACATGACCTAAACGCTGCCCGTTTCTGCATAATTCAAGCAGGCAATGAGCCCCGTCGGGTCTTTTTAAAAATGGCGGGTGGGGAAGCGAAACTAATGCGTGATAGTGAGAAGGAGAGATGTTGTGTGGGAAAATTGCTTTTTTTCACTCAATCTGTCCAACTTATCACCTTATCGCCTCTAAAATGTAAATAAAACACTATAAAGAGTTTATATAATGTGTCATTACATACCTATTTGAAGGTTTGTGTCGAATTTGAATCGGGTTTTTAGGGCGGTGCTAAAGTGATCTTAGAAGTAAACAGCGGCTTTGAGAATGATGATCGCAATGCAATGATGACGCAAAAAAAGGACTAGGTATCCCCCTTACCCCGTCACTGTCCATTTCTTGTTTTTAAACGATGAGAGAAGTGCTACACCTGGTGGAGAGAGATTGTAAGACAGAAATAGTTGCTTTATGCGTGCTGTACGTTCGACATGACACAATGTAACAGACGGTCCGTTTTTTTCAACTTTTCTCCAATACTATAGCCATTGCCATGTCGATCAACGCTTGTATAGAAACCTAGTTCACACCCCCGATTTTGAAGTCAACAGTCTCTACAGTCCCATTAGTTTTCTTTGTAGCCTCGTTTGAATGTTGCGGTTGCGCACATTTGTACGGAATGGGGTGAGTTTACGTTAGCTAACTTCACATACTGTATAGATAACTAGCTAAGTGAATTAAATATCACCATCTACCTAACTTCATATTAGCTAGCTATCTTGATGTATTTATCACGAAAAAAAAAAAAACTAAATTATTTTGTAGATAGGTAGCTAGCTAACAGCCATGGAGGAGGGTGATAGGATAGAAGCCCCAACTATCAGTGAGAGTAGGCTATTCTGGATAGGGCAGGTACTTTTGTGTAGTTCCTGTCCCTAGAAGTGAGGATGGGGATAACAGTAACATAATATTCAGTGAGGTGTAATTTGACTATAATGAAGTCTGTTTCTTGTGAGGTTTTCTGTACTCAGATTAAGAGCTATGAAAGCCTGTCTACATATGAAGAGCAGTGGTTCTCAGTATTGGGGACTCAAAGGGGTGCACATTTTTGTTTTTGCACAGCTGATTCAAATGATCAACTCATCAAGTGGTATTTATGTATTCATTTGTGACGCTATCCTTGATATGATCCTGTTATTGTCACATGCTACACATGTGTGCCCATGCATCTATCAATCCAATGTTATCATGATTTGTTATCAGGGATATTATACTTTAGTTGTCCACAATGACCTGGTGATGTAAAAGTCAAATTATTACATTGTCTTCCATATTCCTACAGATACCTTGTAGCTGGAGATTCCTTCAAAACAATTGCCTACAGTTAATGTGTAGGGCATTGCAGGGTTTGGTGACCAGGGCCACCTGCGACTGCCTCCTGGAGGAATTCAGGTGTGTGAAAGCTACCTGTGTCCTGCATAACTTCATGAGGGTGGACCAGGAGGGGACCTGCAGCTCGCCGCTGTGTGCCAGAGGAGAAGTCTGCTGCTCTGCAGGATGTTTCAAGGCTGAGGTCCAACAACGCAGCAAGAGGCAATCCGTGTGCGGGAGATCTTCACCTCCTACTTCTTCGAAGAGGGTGCTGTTCCTTGGCAACACCATAGACTACACTATGCACAACCAAAGGCTCTTTTAAGAGTCATTCACATAGCTAAGTAAATGGAAGAATATTTTTATTGCAATCTCAACTGCAGTTATAAAATTCCCAGTTTCTCTCCTTTTGATTTCTACTTCTCAGGTGAGGGTGCTGTTTAGGTAAGGGTGTGATGTCTGTACAAAAACAAAACAGGCTATTTTAAATCACCCATATTGAGAAAATGTAGAACATTTAGACACCCTATAACCCACAGTCATGTATCAATCTGATTGATGGATTGTGTTGTGCAGTAAGCAGGCTCAGGTGTATAACTGTGGCTCCTTCCACCTTCAAAGAATAGGCAAGAGGGCCAACCATGGTGAATAGTAAGACACTTCATTATTTCTATAACTACGCAATATTGTTTGTCCTCGTGTGTCTGCATGTTTATCAGCATAAAGGACTCTGCAGCAACTTAGTGTGGTGTGGACACCAGGTGAGGCCACACACACAGATTCCTGTTGAACACGGTGGCTTTAACTACCTTATTTTCTCAAAAAGTCCCTCTCCCTTCTCCCTAAATCCTCTAGATTTAAATCAGCTGTGTCAGTGAACCCCTCCCGCATCTGAACTGGCAACATAGAGGGCCCAGCATGATCAGATGAGAGGTCACCTGGTCTGGTCAACAGGAAGTATTATTAAAGAAATGCTTTACATTGAAGTACAGAAGTCCCAGAGTTAATGATCCAAGGTCAGTTTTGTATTTCACTTCCTGATTATGACTAACAATGTTAAAATAAAAACAAGGCTTAAACATGTTGTCTCTCGTCTGCAGATATGTTTTGATGGGAGAGGATGCCAACCCCCAGTCCCATCACCACCTCACCCGCTTTTAAGATAAGTGTCTATAGTCAGCCCAAAGGTTACGTAATTGTGATGAACTGAGAGAATATTTGGGTTGCACTGTAATTCATTAATTATATGCTGCCTTCCCTGCTCCAATGTCTCACCTCTATCCCTTTCTGTCTTTTACACCTCACACCACCTCTTTCTTCCTCCGTTTTTATAATGCACAGATTAAACTGGTATTTATAATGCATGTCTTTAACACCTGGATAATGAACTTCCAATAAAGCGTTTCACATTCTCTACTGGTTGAAATTAAGTCTCTGATGAAATACTACACCTATCCTGTTTATCAGATCAATGCAGTTGACGGGCATTAGATATTGAGATTAACTGGTTTTAGAGTATTTACATGCATAGGAAGTGTGGTGTACTGTTTTTTTTTATTATTATATGAATTACAAATCATCCTTTAACTAGTTAAATCCTGTTTCTAGTCTAATAGTTAATGTGCAATCATTGATAACCCAGGACCAAGATTGGTAAACACTGAAGTGTACAATTGTAATGCAGACACAGCATCATTCAGACTGGAATTTGATACTCCTGGTATTGGATATGACTGAAATCTCAGACATTCATACCTGAACTGCACCTTTTATTTGCCAAGGTAGAGTACATGATCAGTGAATATATTAAATGTACATGCTACAATGTGGGGATCCCATGCATGGTAATAACCACATGTATATACGACTTGCATCCTTGGCACAAAATTATATTATTTACTACTCAGTCCATAGGATTCATTAATGTCATTCAGACTGTTTAAGTTGAAACAACTGGCTATGATAGCTAAGGTTCATAGCTAGGTTCTGAACTAATATGTATACCAAACATTTGGGTCATTAAACCGATCGTTAAGATAGCTAGCTACACATCCATAGGCATACAGGTATTTTTTTCCTCCGCTGCACAATAACCAAGTAATGTAAACTCACACATCGCCTTGGTCCGTACAATTGTCCTTATTTTAGCGCCCCAAAAACGTAATACTTCCAGATCAACACCAATGTAATGCACAATTTCTCCCCTTTCCAACAAAATCGATTACATGACCTAAACACTGCCAGTTTCAGCATAATTCAAGTAGGCAATGAGCCATGTCGGGTCTTTTTAAAAGTATCGGGTGGGGAAGCGAAAATAATGCAAATGAAAATAAATAATAATAATCGGGTTTTTAGGGCGGTGCTTAAGTGATCTTAAAAAATGATCACATGCAATGATGACGAAAAAAATGACTAGTTATCCCCCCCTTACCCCCGTCACTGTCCATTTCTTGTTTTTAAATGAGAAGTGCTACACCTGGTGGAGAGAGATTGTAAGACTTTGAATTGCGACTCCACCTTGTCCCTGTACTGGCTGTTTGATTGCATTGCGGCGGGAATAGCTACACTGTTAATATTCCCAGACTTCTTTCCATGGTTAAATGCGTTGGATCGCGCTTTCAGTTTTGCGCAAATGCCGCCATCCATTTGAGCCTTGGTTCACGTTACTGTAAAATAAAGTATTCTCTGAACTGATTATATGTAAAACTATACGTTCATCGTGTTAATATAGCTACATTTGGCCTTTCATGTATGATTATGATTTAGACGGAGGAATGATTCATTATCGTGTGCTTTTTTGCCAGACTACAATAAACGGGGCACTAGCCTCAACCCGTTGATCCTGTGTGTGCGCACGAGGGCATGTTCATTGTGATTGGCACATGAGTTTATGGAGAATTGTGTGTAGTCTTGTCCACAACAACATGTCTTCACACTCCTTACAGCAGTGTTTTTCAATCCCATGGACCCATGCTTTTTCTCCAGCCCAGTTCAAGTACTTGATGTGATGTGTTGGTGCAGAGCTATAAGGACCACCTAACAGGCCCTGTGGGTAGCCAGGACAAGGGTTGAAGAGCACTGAACTACAGTATTAAATGACCCCTGACAACCTCAATGCTCAGCAATTAGATAGGATTAAATGTATAGAAATAGTGTGAATCAAACGGGCATCCCCATTCAAGTCAATGATACACCCATTCAATTTCTGTGCATTTAATTCTATCCGATGGCGGGAATCATATCAGATTGCTTCTCCTGGGCCCAGTTTTTCAAAAGCTGACAGACTTCAACATTAAAAGCCTATGCCCACCCCAAGGTCATGTAAAACTGACGACGTGTCCAATTGCAGCTGTAAAAACAGATTATTCAGCTCTGGTTATAGTGGCAATTTGGCAACTGTTTTATAAGTTCCACTGTGACTCACTCACCTTGGTTGGATATCATTTCAAATGGATATATGATAGCGTTTTACTTAAAGAGAACTGCCTTCATGGCTCTTCCACTGACACTTCCAACTGGACACCAACTAAATCTCTGCTGCCCACCCATGGGCCACCAGATAACCTCCTTCCTATTGGCAAGCCACTCCCCACGCATTTGAGCACAGAATGGTCCAATGCCAGTGAGGGAAAGTAATGGGGGGGGGTCGGACATTAGAGGGTGGGGCTAGAGAACCCCTTGTCCAGTCTATGCCCCCATTGAACAGTCCAGACAGACAGTCAGCCAATGGCAGAGGGCTAGAGCAGAGCCAATCACATGTCGGACCAGAGCACGGCCTTGCTGCCTTTCTCCACACTGACCACGTAGGTTCCCGACGGTGACCAGGACACAGAGTTGATGGCCGAGCTGAGAGAGAAGAGAAAACAGAACTTCAGAATTGAGCAGAACAGGAGTTTCAGGTAGAAGGTAGGTACCCCTTACCTCAGAGATGGAGAAAGTTCCCTTCATCTGTGCCATAATGGCTTCTATGACAGCACCATAGAGGATTTTCTTCATTTTTCCCCCTCCCCAATTTCGTGATATCCAATTGGTTGTTAGTCTTGTCCGTAGGGGACTTGCAGCGATGGCCCTCGACCTTCGCCTCTCGAGTCCCATGTTTCCTTTGAAACACGACCCTGCCAAGCCGCACTGCTTCTTGACACACTGCTTGCTTAACCCTGGAAGCCAGCCGCACCAATGTGTCGGAGGAAACACCATCCAGCCGGCGAGAGAGGTCAGCTTGCAGGCGCCCGGCCCGCCACAAGGAGTCGCTAGAGCAAGGAAATCCTGGTCGGCCAAAACCTCCCCTAACCTGGGCGACACTGGGCCAATTGTGAATCGTCTCCTGGCCACGGCCCGGTTGTGACACAGCCTGTGATCAAACCTGGGTTTGTAGTGATACTTTAAGCACTGCGATGCAGTGCTTCTAGCGATGCATATATCGACTTGTTGACTGCTCGATCCACACAGCAAACATTGTGGGCTAGTTTAGTAATGCTGTGTTGCACGGATAGTGCAAAATTTAACATGACGTCATTACGGCATGTACATACATTATATCAAACTGACCAGTGGTTCTGGCCCAGGGTGCAGTCCAACTTGCCCGTCAGGACGTTCCACACCTGCAGAGCCCCCCGCCACATAACTGCCATCGGGACTGAGAACACAAGGAAACGGGAGGATCAAAACAAGTCGCTCGAGTGGAGACTCATGGGACTGCGGTTGGATAGGTGAGCATGTGCACACTTTCAAGGAGGATGGTAGGGAATTTGACCATGACCAATGTTAGTAAAACTATAAACAATAGACACCCATTGGTATAAAAAGGTGGTGTCCACTCACCTGAAGGTGACTCTGGTCCATTCAGTGCCACAATTGAAGCCCTGAGCACTGGGAGGAGAGATTGGAAAACACTGTTGACAAACCTCCAACACCACTAATCTATCTCAGAACTGGGTTCCAATAATATTTGGTTTCCTTTGAAATACGTTGAGTGTCAGACAGGCAGGGTTTGCACTATTAGAACTATTCCATTGCCCACATACAGCATCTATTCACCAATAAGAATCTCTGACCACCCATGCAATCACCTCAGATTATCTTAATTGACAATATGGATGAGGCTATCCAGGACTACAAATATACAAGAAAGAAAACACTGAGTATGGTCACAGGTATGGTCTCAGTTTGAAAGTTGATATCAGCGGCCCAGCCCCGTACCACAGCTTGATACTCCTTAGTGATTGGTTCTGTTGGATGCCCATCAACACAGTGACTCCATGGTCTCTTAGAGACACATGATGTGAGGTTATCCTCTATGTCAGCAGCCCCTGTGTCCAACGATGCACAACTAGAGCATGCTGGGGGTAGAGCAGGGGCAGTTGGGAGCCGATGGATAGCAGGGAGTGGAACTGGGCGTCAGACCTTTTACATAACATCATTGACCAACATATGACCTCATATCATAGAAAGCTATAACTGCTGAACCCATCCTAAGAACTGTCTAGGGATGTTCCCAGCTAAAAACAATATTGGTTCGATCAATACGTCTCTTCTTTCCACCAATCGAATGGTGGATATTTTAAAAAGTGTATTTTCCCCATGCGTTTAATAAAATCAACTACATATACACCGAGCTTGTCTGATGCTTTAAGCACGCTGTTTGATTAAATAATTACGACACAAATGACTCAATAAGGAGCCAGAGATGAAGATAGCCTAACCAGAAGGGAAAAACCTGTTCCCGACCCTCCTCCCGCTGGCCTTCGCAGATACTTCCGTTACGCTCCTGAAGTTGCCGGTAATAGGCTAAAATAAAAATGTATAATAGTCTTTATATTAAAACAATTGTCATTTAGTTAATCTAAATTAAAATGATACAAACCGAAATGTTACTTATATTGCCACTGCCAACTATGTAATAGCCTACATAAACCATCACATAACATTGCAGCCTGCGGGTACAAAATATCCAGCTAAAAATTACTATCCTAGAAATCACATTGGCTACGCATGACCTGTCTGCAACGTACTTGTAACATTGTAGGAACTACCAACTGTGTCTGAAACTCACAATTTCATAAAAATATTCTGGGCCCTTAGTTTACTGCACCAGTGAACTCGGAACAGACACAGCTGTAGGCTATTTGTGCAAGTGATATGAAGTAAATCAAGTAATTTGACGTTTCCATCGGATCAGAACATTACATTTTTACCTTTCATGCAAAATGGTTATTGAAAGGGAGAGAGCTCGAAATATTTTTGAAATACAATGAGGACCTACTGTCATTATCAATGGATTCTAAAAACACTGTTTACTTGCATTTTGAAGTAAAGAAAAATTTACTTTGAGAGTCTGCAGCTCATTAGAACTGTTAAGATAATCAAAAATACTGTCAGACATATCCAAATTGGGCACATTTATAAGCCTACATTTGCGCGCAGGCCAGGTAGCCTTGGCCTACTTTTATATGTGTAATCAGGTGCATATACTTACTCAACATTGACAGGACCACACCAAACAAAAAACAATTTAGAAATTGACGAAACTCAATGGTATGAAAAACCAAAACTTGTTTCTCACAAGTATAGCATAGGTTGTTGTGATACCTGCAAAAGTGCTAGCAAACTAATGTTAACTATAACATTAAGCAAAACATGCCAGCTAACTAAAAATATTTTAAGTTACTTTGTAGCTAGTGTTTGCTAGCTAACGTTGGACTAAAGTTGTTTGTACGTTACAGTACTTCTATAGCACGACAAGCTAGCTAGAAGTCTATCTGCTAAAGCTATCTAGTTAGGTAGCTGTTTTCAAACACGAAGTCATTAACGTTAGTTAGGCTGGTAGTTAGCAAAAAGAGGAATAGAAAATACTGGTAACTAACGTTAGCTACTTACAAATCCACTAAGATCCTGACATGCTGTAGTTTTTCAGCTGCCCAATTCTGTTAACTTGGCGTTAGATGCTGTGAAAAAAGTTGATGAAAACCACATAGCTAGCAGCCAATAAGCAAATGGTAGCTAATCAAGGCAGTCAATATCCGTCAGCCTAGACGAAAGCCCAAAATATTTAGGGAAAAAACCGAGAACCATCAACTCACACCATCTAAACGATTCTTCAGACACAAATGAACAGTTCCGTGTTTGCTTTATTGTTGTTTTTCAGTTTAAAATATCCCAAGGTTAACTGCCTATCTCGCTAACCAACTCCAGTCGGTCCAGCTTCAATTAACATTTACAACCATTTTGGCTTTCCTTCTTTTTAGAAAGCGTTTGAATACCCGTACTATTTGTGACGTAATTTGAGTATGGTTATTGGTCATAGATAGGATAGGGTTAATATGTGAAAAGTTCCCGGATGTCATACTAAATTACGAAGAATACACGCAGAGGACACTATTTCCGTACTTCTATGGCCCATAATGCAATTCTTCACGAAATGGGCGTGGCTTCGCAACATTTTCAAATTTGAATAAAATGGCGTTAAAAATGCTGCCGAAGTCCGACGAGAGCGAATACAAATGAATTGCTTTAACTATGACAAATGTTAAGAAAATGTTGAGCAAAGTATTAAAGTAATGCATTTTCATTCATTATTTACACTACACGTTATGTTGGCTACGCTATCCTTACGAACCACATTGCATATCATTACAGCATACCGATATGTTGGCTACTAATACATTGAACTTGCCATTATATCAATTATAAATATATATTTATTTAACTAGGCAAGTCAGTTAACAAGAACAAATTCTTATTTTCAATGACGGCCTAGGATCAGTGGGTTAACTGCTTTGTTAAGCGGCAGAACGACAGATTTTTACCTTGTCAGCTCTGGGATTCGATCTTGCAACCTTTTAGTTACTAGTCCAATGTTCTAACCACCAGGCTACCTATCTAACTATGCAACGTTTATTGACTTGTTTCTTTTGTTAACAAAATGTGCAGTCCACAACACAGCGTCTAGCCTGCGGGAAATTCACACGGGAATTATTAGTTCATTTTAGTATTCTGTAAACGAACGGTATCCTTTCAGTTGAGCATACTGGTGTTACGTCTGTCTACCGGAAGTTGATTCTGTTGCTATGCAACCTCTTCAACCTCTTGCTACCAAGACATTTTTGTGTTCTTAAATTCAATCTGGAATGCCAGTGTGCTCTTAAATTCAGAGCATTTTCAGATTGTCAATTCGTAAATTCTGAACGTTTCCCCTCTCTGAATGTTGAGCGCACACTGGCCGATGGGTAGGGTTCTGACCACCACAATGGCACTGCGGTCAAGCACACAAGCTAGCTACTTCGACACAAATGAGAAAACATCTCTTTATGACCATTTCACTCGCCATAGCAGAGCTGATTAGACTGCTTTCATGTTATTCAGAGCGTTGGTAACTGTGCTACTGGCAACAATGGAATTATGCTTTTTTTGCAGACTTTTACTGACACCGGCCATATTAAACGGTTGTTGAGCGTTCGTAAATTCATAAATTATTCTGCACTCTGGCACACAGACGAGAGTGCTCTGAAATCGGAGTAGATAGCCAGAGCGAATTTATGTCCATTGTGAACGCAAAACGACTATACCACTTAGCTATGAATGACGTGAATAATCAAGTACAGGTACGTAGCTGAGTCACAGATATTTCACCGGATGTATAAATTTGAAGCATCCGCTTGGCATTTCCACTCACTACCAAATATGGCAGTGAGGGAAATCCACTGGCCGGCAGTGGGAGAAGATTGAAAGAGATGGATTTTGGCATTCAGACAGTTTTCTCATCGATGAAACATTTGATCTCAATACAATTTTTTGTTCCCAAAACTAGAATTTGCTATAATTGTCCAAGTTCTGTAGACTTTACCTTTTGCCAAAGTTGTAAAAAAACACATTTATTAGAAGGAGTGCATAGGCAAATTGAGTTATTGCACACGCGCACTAGGATCTCACTAGGTTGTGCTTGGCTCTGCCCACCTCCTGGCTTGTTCTGCCCAGTATGACTAATTTGTTCCCATTGGAAACGACAGACTGCTGTCAATCTTAGTTTATTCATAAAAATCTTCGTCTGAGTCTGGTACTGGTCTCGATGCAGAGGGCGTGTCGAAAGGAGTGGGTGTGTCTGCTATAGGTTAGACGCTCTTGATTGAAAGTTATTTGTCTATGCCATTAAAAGTTTTCCCATTGGTCAATTCCAGACCGGTTTTCCCATTGGTCAATTCTACCTGATGTTGCAGAGACTACTGACAGCTGGTTGTTTTGTGCTAATATACTGAACAAAAATATAAACACAACATGTAAAGTGTTGGTTTCATGAGCTGAAATAGAAGATCCCAGAAATTTTCCAAATGCCCCAAAAACCTTATTTCTCTCTAATTTTGTGCACAAATGTGTTTACATCCCTATTCGTGAGCAGTTTTCCTTTACCAAGATAATCCATCCACCTGACAGGTGTGGCATATCAAGAAACTAATTAAACAGGATGATCATTACACAGGTGCACCTTGTGCTGTGGACAACAAAAGGCCACTCTAAAATCTGCAGTTTTGTCATACAACACAATGCCACAAATGTCTACATTTTTTAGGGAGCGTGTAATTGGCATGCTGGCTGCAGGAATGTCCACCAGAGCTGTTTCCAGATAATTGACACACATCTCAACATCAACTGTTCAGAAGAGACTGTGTGAATCAAGCCTTCATGGTCAAATTGCTGCAAATAAACCACTATTAAAAGACACCAATAAGAGGTAGAGACTTGCTTGGGCCAAGAAACATAAGCAATGGACATTAGACCGGTTGAAATCTGTCCTTTGGTCTGATGAGTCCAAATTTGATATTTTTGGTTCCAACCGCCGTGTCTTTGTGAGATGCAGAGTAGGTAAACGGATGATCTCCGCATGTGTGGTTCCCACCGTGAAGCATGAATGAGGAGGTGTGATGGTGCTTTGCTGGTGACACTGTCAGTGATTTATTTAGAATTCAAGACACAGTTAACCAGCATTGCTACCACAGCATTCTGCAGCGATACGCCATCCCATCTGGTTTGCGCTTAGTGGGACTATCATTTGTTTTTCAACAGGACAATGACCCAATAGGCCTCCATCCTGTGTAATGGCTATTCGACCAAGAAGGAGAGTGATGGAGTGCTGCATCAGACAACCTGGCCTCCACAATCACCTGACCTCTACCCAATTGAGATGGTTTGGGATGAGTTGAACCACAGAGTGAAGGAAAAGCAGCCAAAAAGTGCTCAGCATATGTGGGAACTCCAAGACTGTTGG
Source organism: Salvelinus fontinalis (assembly GCF_029448725.1). Lineage (NCBI taxonomy): Eukaryota > Metazoa > Chordata > Actinopteri > Salmoniformes > Salmonidae > Salvelinus > Salvelinus fontinalis. The sequence continues at coordinate 49,716,678 of NC_074697.1, forward strand.
AAAAGCCTTCCAGGTGAAGCTGGTTGAGAGAATGCCAAGAGTGTGCAAAGCTATCATGAAGACAAGGGGTGGCTACTTTGAAGAATCTAAAATACATTTTGATTTGTTTACTTTTTTAGTTACTAGATGATTCCATATGTGTTATTTCATAGTTTTGATGTCTTAAAAATTAAGAAAAAACATAGAATGAGTAGATGTCCAAACTTTTGACTGGTACTGTATATATAGTAGTAGTACACCTGAATAATACGTAGGATAGAATAGTATATGGACAGCAATAGTTAAATAGGATAGGCCTTGACTAAAATACAGTCTATACATATGAAGTGGGTAAAACAGTATGTAAACATGATTAAACTTACCAGTATGCTATGTCTATGTAAATAGGCAGCAGCCTCTAAGGTGCAGGGTTGAGTAACCGGGTGGTAACCGGCTAGTGACATTGACTAAAGTTCAGGGCAGGGTCCTGGTTGGAGGCCGGTCTGATGGCCTTGAGATATATAGATGTTTTTCAGTCTCTCAGTCCCAGCTTTGATGCACCTGTACTGACCTCACCTTCTGAATTTCTTCAGCCTCGCTGTTGCGCCTTCACCGCACTGTCTGTGTGGGTGGATCATTTAAGATTGTCAGTGATGTGTACACCAAGGAACGTGGAGCTTTCCACCTAGTCCACTGCGGCCCTGTCGATGTGGATGGGGGCGTGCTCCCTCTGCTGTTTCCTGAAATCCACGATCAGCTCGTTTTGTTGACGTTGAGGGAGAGGGTATTACCTCTGTAAGCCCATCATGCACATTCAGAGTTTAGCAGCACTCAGTCCACTCTTGTTATAGCGTCATGAAACATAGTCCCCCATCGGACTCCACACTGAAATAAAAATAACAATTAGCTAATTGCCAATGTCAGGCTGGGTATGTAGCTCTATGGCTGCATTTAGTCAGGCATCCCAATTCTGATATTTTATCCACTGGTCGTTTGACCTTATTTATTCTAGCCTATAGATTATCAAATGATTGACTTCATATATTTCAATTAAAAAATCTACTTTGCATAAAAAAAATTGGAATGCTTATTGGTATTTTCAACAACAGTCTTCTGAAACCAGACAGTGGTCGTGCTGGTTAAATGGCAGTTGGTGGACAGTGATGTTCAAACATGTTTTTATTATAGAACCTTGAGGAAGGAAGTGAAACGGGTCATTTAGCGCAGTGACGCCGGTTACATTAATCAATTATTATTTTACCTTGTCTGAAGCAGTCCAACGGTAGATTTGTACAACAGATTCTGACCCAAGTATCTGGGTTTGACACATATCAGATGAAATGTTAAATAGTAAATAACAGAATATAATTGTTTTTATTTTGAGTGGAGTATTTATTTAAATGTCCAGCAGGAAGCTGAGCGATCACAAGACATTACTTGAACATATCAGTCAGTTTCGAATCACAGGATTGACTAAAATTCAGGTAAGTACTGTATTTGATGCTTACCCACTGGCGACACACTGGTTGAATCAACGTTGTTTCCACGTCATTTCAATGAAATTACGTTGAACCAATGTGGATTAGACGTCAGTGCCCAGTGGGTATCTTATCCATTCATTTGGAGTTGTGGCATAGCTTATCTTTTCCATTCATTTGGATATCCAATATCAATAAAACAATAATCATCAACAGAACAATGTTTTTATTTCAATACGTTTGAAAGTAATAAACATTGCATTAATATTCACAGTGACTCAACTCAAGACAACAAAAACAAAACAAACAAAAATATATAATGGCACATTCAAACCAGTAAATTCACACTTTGGTGAAGAAACAAATGGAAACAGACAAACAAACAATTAGATTGAAAAAGAACACACATTTTAAACTGCTTTAAACATAAGCTTTTGAACTCCCAGACTCTGACACAGCTGCTCCCCTGTAGATCTGTTGTGCACCGCTTGTTTTGGAGTAGTTGTATGAATATCCCCTGTAAGACAAGTAGGGTACAATAGATTGGACAACAATGCTTTCTTTGACTAGCTCATGTAACAGATGGGAAATCGCTAGCTGACTAGTGTTGGCTAGCCTATCACCTGCCTTGAGACCTGAGATAGTGTTGTCCTCACTTTTTCCAACCAAGACCATGGTTTTGGTAGGATAATGGTTAGCTTGCCAATAACTTTGGGAGTAGGAAGTGTCTTTGGTTACATCCCAAATGGACCAGAGCCACATAGTGCACTAAATAGGGATTAGGGTGCAATTTGGGACTCAACTTAGTGAATGCAATTACTCACCCTGTGGTTGGTCCTGGTGGACCCCTCTTACAGGAACAGCAGAGCATGACCCCACCTAGAATGGCCAAACAGGCAGCTCCCCAACCCATGTATAGACCTGCACCCAGTTCAAACCTAATGGACAGAGAATTAAAAGGTTTTTATGAAAATGGTATTGATTGATTGATGTGACCTGACCGGGAAAAACTCCTGGCCCTAATTTGAACGCCAATTTGCAGGCAGTACTTTCAGCTTTTGGGATGTGTATTCACCTTACTCCTGCAAAGAATGGATCATGGAACTCCTGCACCACCCGCGCAGCGTACCATGACACAGCAGTCAAGGTGGAAAGGCCTGCAGGAGAGGCAGATTGAGATGGTTGATAAACGGCAGAAGAGAGATGCGGAGTGGGGGGGGGGGAGAAGAGAGAGAGATTGGTACTAAGATTAGAGGAGAACTGAATAAAGATGATGAGGCTGGCAGTTGGGAGTTGGGGACACACCTGATAAGATGAACATGCTTCCGCCTGTCAGAGCGATTTTGCCCTTGGCCTGTTCAGAAGTGCTGCCGATCTTTGTGCATTTCAGCCCCAGCACTGACACAATGATGGACGCTAGACCCAGGAGCAGAGCGATGATCATCAGGGCTCGACATGCCTGTATGTAGCCTGAACACAGGAAGCGACAGAGTTCCAGTCAACGACAGACATTGGATCGATAGAGAGCCTGAGTAGACTGAGACTTGGAGAGGGAGGGAAATGTGCTCAACTCTATCCTCTTGCGTGTCTAACAACACACACACGCACTGAAGAAGGCATAGCAGAAACGTTTGCAGGGTGTACTAGTGGGACATGTTGCCTAGAGAAAATAAACAGACTTCAATTGCTGCTATCAAGCGAGTGCTGGTGGCCTTTTTTAATTGTTAGACACTGCTAAAGGCTGAGATCAACTTCCTGTATGTCGCCTACAAAACAGACAAATGGAGGCTTTAACTCTGATGTAGCATGGGTCTAAGAGACATAACTGTACCAATACATGGATCATTCATGTTTGCTGAAGAGACACTCAATTGAAAATATGAAGACATTGTGTTCCTCTAATTCTTAAAACATTTGGCAACATCAGGAATCTAACAAAACGGACTATTTAAGGCTGTTGTTTGTAATTGATTGACCTTTACACAGAAAAACCGCATCACATAACATTAACCATTTGAGTTGGCCAGTGACATAGAGAAGCAGGAAACGTTTCCCTTTAGAGTTCCCTTTGACCAGGGATGTCAATCTAATTTGCCGATATTGTTTGGGACAGGTTTTGGAGATTATCTATTGGTCCGGTTTGGGAGTAGTAGTCAGTCCAGTACCTACCAGGCAGAGCGAGCAGAGACTCAAAGTCTTTGCAGTTCCTAATGCCGGCGCTGTTCTCGGCACACGAGTGAAATAGGTTCTGGAACTGGCGTGTGGATATGATGACACTGCCAGACACCGAGGACAACTTCCAGTAGTCATTGGCTAGTGAGGAGCCGGTGAGCAGCCAGCTTGCCACGCACAACAAAAACCCAGTTAGTTCCACTGCCGTCGACATGATCACCCAGAGCAGACACACACAGGTGTGGGAAAAGGCTTCTAAACTCTTGAGGTTGAAACCCTCAGTCACACAGGATGATTGAAAATGGCCTCACGAGATATGCGAGTTATTCTATGTCCTTGCTCGGTCTCCAATGTGCTGGATGTCTGTTGTCTTCTTTCAAATGCAGAGAACTTTAGTCTATGCACAGGGGTTGTAAAGCAATAAGAGGCGTGTAAAAACCAGAGAGGCTTCACCTATAAGGTGACGGTGACCAGGGTTTAGGGCTTAGGTGTGGTCTAAGGAGATAAACAATATGACAGATTGGTTCATCGAAATTGGTTTAGATTGGTTCATCGAAAGCGATGACACCCATCCTGACCCACTGTTTGACTTTCTCAACTATTAAATCAGGAGTTTCACAATAGATACAGTACCTGCCATTGGTGTTTGCCATTGGTGTCTCCTTAGAATATTCAGGTTAGACAATACTCTTTTAATATCTCTCTCTGTAACAATGAAAGCACTCTGACCTTTGGTGGTGGGGTGACTACGGTTCTGACTACAGTTCTTCATTCTTATGAATGTGTGGTTATCTAGGAGTCTGTTGCAGTGTCATAGAGGCACACACACCCCGTAAATAATGCCACTTTAATAATGTCTACATATCTTACATTACTCATATCACATGTATATACTGTATGGAGACCCAATCACTGGACACTTTAATAAATGGATCACTAGTCACTTTAAACGTTGCCACTTTAAATAATGCCACTTTAGTAATGTTTACATATCTTACATTACTCATATCACATGTATATACTGTATTTTATATAATCTACTGCACCTTGCCTATGGCCATCGCTCATCCATATATTTATATGTACATATTCTCATTCACCCCTTTAGATTTGTGTTTATTAGGTAGTTGTTGGGAATTGTTAGATTACTTGTTAGATTTGTGTGTATTAGGTAGTTGTTGGGAATTGTTAGATTATTTGTTAGATATTACTGCACTGTAGAAGCACAAGCATTTCGCTACACACTACATTCACATCTGCTAACCATGTGTATGTGACCAATAACATTTGATTTGATTTGACACACACACAATGAAAGGAAACCAAGGTCAGTGTGACTGTCAATGATTGACCGAGCGATGATACAATGATACTTGTGCGATTTACAACCCCTATTACCTTCATGGCCTGAAACTAAGACCATATGGCCTGCATACCTCAGTGTAGTGATCGACAGTTGAAAGTGACAGTCACGTAGGTAAGGAAGTAAAAAATACTACCGTACTACGTTGTCAATATGAGAACAGCTTCAAAAAGTTCTGCTTAGACTTTGGCTGTCCTAATATGGACACTGTACTACAGGCCTACTATAATTGATTTCACAGATACTCTATGTCAGTCTCATCTACACAATACTTTTGTTATGTAAATACTTCAGATCTTTTCTCAGTTTCTTAATGAATTTGTGTTGTATGGACAATTATCAAAGCAGCACAGTCACTTTAGACAAGGGTAAAACTACATCAAGTATTTTAATCAGCAGCCAATATCTAACTGCTGGGTCACTCTTGGCTGGAATTGAATCGAAAACCACCATTGCAATGTTTACACAGTGCTTTTGCCCACAAACTACTGTCCGTGCATACATACTACTCATTTTGGAACTTGACGGCATCGACCAGTATGTTTATGTGATAACCGAAGAAGATGTTTACAACATTCAAAGATTTGTATTTGATCATAGAAAAATAAATCCTGGCAATCTGTAAGCAAATTTTTGACTTTTAAATGAATAACATAAACCCATAGATTTTTTGAAGACTACAAACTATAAATGCCTCATGAGCTTAGTTCAACTGTCGTACTCCATCAGAACACAACATTTAAAAAAAGTTAAACAATGTAATTGCAAACAAAGACTATATAGCCTCAAAACATGGTTAAATTTATAGTTTGGATGGTCAGTCCTTGAATCCACAGCTCTGTCTTTGAATTTGAAAGTGGTTACATTTCTCTAACACCATTCCTCAGCTGTTTATCAATACCATTTTAGCTGTTGTTTAAACTACAGATTTCCCCTTTAATACTGCATGTGAGTATTGCACTGAGCCCTGCATGTGTCTCTCACCTGGTAGCCCCAGTACAGTCTTGTACCTCTGGCACTGCACAGAGCCCAGGGACGTGGCTGCGCAGGTCATCCACAGGCCCTCGAACTGCCAGTTGCTGGTTGTGACAGCCCCAGAATGGCTGCGTACCCTCCAGGAATGGGAATTAGTGCAGCTGTTCTCCAGACACCAGCCAATCACCCCTAAAGACAGACCCAGGACCTGGAAGGCTAAAAGCATGGTGGTCCGTCCTGCCGGCTGATTTACTGGGAAGAGAGAAGCCACAACAAACTATTTTTGTTTTGTATTAGTTATGTAGTGTTAACTATATTCCAGTAGGCAAAACTGGTTGCACTGTCTTCAATATGATATATTGTATGTCATCATGGTCAGGTTGTATGACAGTTGTATAAGGACATCAGTCATTTTATCTGGGCAGGCAAATCATCTAGGATACATAGAGCAATACTTCAAAGAAGGAGACAAGATGGAGGATTGGCACTTCCAAATTTACTGCTTTACTATAGGGCAGGCAATATTCAAAAGATTATGGTCTGGTGTAATGCTCTAGGTACCAAATGGTGCTCATTAGAGGCACAATCCTGCCAATCATCCTTTCTGCTCTTGCTTGTGCCCCACTGTCCTTCAAAGTATACGGGAAACCCCATTGTGCACTCTACTTTGAAGATCTGGAGACAATTTTGTCAACATTTTAGACTTCTGCCCCTTCTCTTCTAAACCCTATCTGTATCAACCAACTATTTATACCCTCCAAACACCAAATCAAAATCAAATCAAATGTATTTATATAGCCCTTCTTACATCAGCTGATATCTCAAAGTGCTGTACAGAAACACAGCCTAAAACCCCAAACAACAAGCAATGCAGGTGTAGAAGCACAGTGGCTAGGAAAAACTCCCTAGAAAGGCCAAAACCTCGGAAGAAACCTAGAGAGCAACCAGGCTATGAGGGGTGGCCAGTCCTCTTCTGGCTGTGCCGGGTGGAGATTATAACAGAACATGGCCGAGATGTTCAAATGTTCATAAATGACCAGCATGGTCAAATAATAATAATCACAGTAGTTGTCGAGGGTGCAAGTCAGCACCTCAGGAGTAAATGTCAGTTGGCTTTTCATAGCCGATCATTAAGAGTATCTCTACCGCACCAGGCGTTTATTTTGTGGCGTGAGAGAGGTTTGGTTTGTTTCGAAGATGTATTTTTAGATGGGACGTTTGTCAGTTTTAATGATCGTAGCTAAATCTAATCTTGCTCATTCTAATATTTTCCGCTATTTTCAAACCCGTAACTTAGTTCGCTCTCATTTTCCCACCTTTCCTCAACTACCTCCCAAGACGTTGCTAGAGGAGATTTTGTCCATCCCGTGGAATCGGCAAGATCGGATTTCTAGATTATATGACATTATGCTGTCCTCTGAACCCTCTCAAATAAACAAAATCAAGACGGACTGGGGTAGTGAACTTGAACTTGACCTTGCAGATGACTGGTGGGAGGAGGCTCTTCTAAGGGTTAACTCCACATCCTCATGTGCTCGGGTTAAGTTTCATTCAGTTCAAAGTCTTGCACAGAATTCACTACATCAAAGAAAAACGAAGTAAACTCCTCCCAGACACAAATGACACGTGATAGATGTTCATTCACTCCTGCAGACACCCATATGTTTTATTTGTCTTCTAAGCTGTCTGAGTACTGGTCATCCTTTAAAAAAAATAGTCTCTCGAAAATTCTAGATATTGACCTGCAGCCTCGTCCTCTAATAGCTATATTTGGAGTTTCTTCTTTGTTGCATAGTCTCACTAAAAGTGAAGCAGACGTTGTAACGTTTGCCTCCCTTATAGCCCTCCAGCCGATCTTGCTTAACTATAAATCCTTCAAACCTCCCAATGCATCATCCTGGTTGAAAGATCTGTCTTTTCTACACTTAGAACAAACGATATACACTCTGAGAAGATGTACTGATAACTTTTTCTTGAGATGGCAGCCTTTAATTTCCTTTTTTGAACAGTTGCCTTCTATTGATCAGGAGTAAGAATTTTGGCCAACGGGATACGGGAGGGTATGGGTAGGAAGGGATAGTATGTTGTGATAGTTTAGATTTTTGTGTTTGTATATGTGTACTTGTGTACATTTATATATTATTATTTCCAATCGTACATTTATTATATTTTTGTATGCATGCTGTTTTTGTTTGTTAAAGGGAGGGAGTTGTTTCAATAAATATAGGGGGATGTATCTGTTCAATTTGTAATTTGTATATTTTTATATGTTCTATAAAAATATATATTAAAAAAAAAAGGGGGGTTTTGATAAAGTATTTTCCCGGTTGCTAAAACCACGTTATCTGACCCACCAACATACAGTGCCTTCAGCAAATATTTATACCCCTTGATTTACAGCCTGAATTCAAAATGGATTAAATATTTATTTTTTCTCACCCATCTACACACTATACCCCATAATGACAAAGTTAAAATATGTTTTAAATAATGTTAGCAAATTTATTGAAAATGAAAATGAAATATTACATTTCCATAAGCATTCACACCCCTGAGTTAATACTTTGCAGAAGCAACTTTTGATGGTGAGTCTTGGGTATGTCTGTATCAGCTTTGTACATTTGGATTTGGGGATTTTCTCCCATTCTTCCTTGAAGTTTTTCTGGGGAGTGGGGGTGAATAATTACATTCAAGTCTTTCGACAGATTTTCAATGGGATTCAAGTATGGGCTTTGACTGGGCCACTCAAGAACTTTCACATTATTGTTTGGAAGCCATTCCAGCATTGATTTTGCTGTATGCTTGGGGTCATTGTCCTGTTGGAACGTAAACCTTGCCCCCCATGCTAAGGTCGTTTGCACTCTGAAGCAGGTTCTCATCAAGGATTTGCCTGTATTTGGCCCCATTCATTGTTCCCATCTATCCTTACCAGTCTCCCAATCCCTGCTGGTGAAAAGCATCCCCATAGCATGATGCTGCCACCACCATGCTTCATGGTAGAGATGGTGTTAGACGAGTGATGAGCTGTGCCTGGTTTCCTCCAGACATAGCGTTTTGCATTCAGGCCAAAGAGTTACATTTTTGTCTCATCTTTTGCCTTCTGATCTCAGTCTTTCACATGCCTTTTTGCAGACACCAGGCAAGCAATCTTGTGCCTTTTTTCGCAGGAGTAGCGTCCGTCTGGCCACTCTCACATAAAGCCCAGATTGGTGAAGTGCTGTAGAGACTGTTGTCCTTCTGGCAGGTTCTCCCATCTCAGCCAAGGAACTCTGTAGAGTGGTCATTGGGTTCTTGGTCACCTCCCTAACCAAGGTCCTTCTTACCCAGCTCTAGGCAAAGTCCATAATTTTTCCCATTTCCCAATGATGGAGACCACTGTGCTCTTGGAAACTTTCAACACTAGAAATTGTTTTACACCTGTCCCCAGATATACAATTCAAGTCGGAAGTTTACATACACCTTAGCCAAATACATTTAAACTCAGTTTTTCACAATTCCTGACATTTAATCTTAGTAAAAATTCCCTGTCTTAGGTCAGTTAGGATCACCACTTTATTTTAAGAATGTGAAATGTCAGAATAATAGTAGAGCAAATTATTTATTTCAGCTTTTATTTATTTCATCACATTCCCTGTGGGTCAGAAGTTTCCATACACTCAATTAGTATTTGGTAGCATTGCCTTTAAATTGTTTAACTTGGGTCAAATGTTTCGGGTAGCCTTCCACAACCTTCCAACAATAAGTTGGGTGAATTTTGGCCCATTCCTCCTGACAGAGCTGGTGTAACTGAGTCAGGTTTGTAGGCCTCCTTGCTCGCACATGCTTTTTCAGTTCTGCCCACACATTTTCTATAGGTTTAAGGTCAGGGCTTTGGGGAGGCCACTCCATTGTCCACCATGGTATAGTTCCTGCTCTGACATGCACTGTCAGAAGTTATACAGACAGGTGTGTTTCTTTCTAAATCATGTCCAAAATATTGAATTGGCCACAGGTGGACTCCAAGTTGTAGTGACATCAAGGATGATCAAAGCAAATTGGATGTACCCAAGTTCAATTTGGAGTGTCAATTCAAAGGGATGTGAATATTTATGTAAATTGGATATTTTTGTATTTAATTTTCAATAAATGTGCAAAAAAATAATAAAACATGTTTTCACTTTGTCATTATGGGATATTGTATGTCAATGTGTGAGAAAAAACATATTTCATAAATTTTGAATTCAGGCTGTAATACAACAAAATGTGGAATAAGTCAAGGGGTATGAATACTTTCTGAAGGCATGAAAAAGGCATCTTTACCTGGTTGTAACAGACATCAGATGGTTGTAAACTGATTATATGTCTTCTCAACCAGAAAACCAGTTTACAACCACAAAAGCATGTAATGGGGACATGGTTCACCATTTTTCCCCAGTTGGGTAGTGTGAACCAATCAGTGCTTCAGGGGAAATATATTATTAAGTCACGAACTAAATCTATCTTTAGTAAAGTGATCGAAGGGAAGGAACATTGAAAGTTTTCACTTTAGCAAATCAAACAACAGTTCAATTCAAAATGTCCAAATGTGTATAACATTGAACAATTTAAACTCAATCCGTCTAAAATGTTTAGAGAATTCTAATAGCAAGGAATTGAATTGTTTGCTAAGACTATGTTACACCATCCTGTATAAACCAATCTCTCAAACAAAGAAATGGAAAAGTAAACCAATGTACCTACTGTTTCTGTAATGAGAATGACTTGAACTTTCGGTCTTTGTTGCGGTGTCTACTGTGTGGTTGAGTGGTATTTTGTATCCTCTGTTGTTCGAGTCTAGTTTGTGTTTCTATCCACTTGTTCTATTCAGGTGTTTAAAATCAGTTTTCTGTTTCCCTGGTTGGCTATGGAATAGGTAAGATGGAGGAAGAGAAAGTGAAGGGTATTTTTTGGAACAGAGGCTGTGGTCCCACTAAGGTGATATTTGGGTATCGGGTGGATCAATGACCCTTCAAAACGAACTCCCACTATGAGCACACATGCTCACCTCTGCACGTGGTCTACTACTCTCCCCCAGAGCTGCACTGTGGGTTTAATGGGTTGTGTCCCAAATGGCACCTCATTCCCTATATCTTGCACTACTTTGGTCCAAACCTCAAGAACCTTACGCACGAACACACTGAAAAGAAACACATCTAAAACTCAGAGAAACTACTGTTCACTTTCTCAAACACACAATTGTATTATACACCAGGGTCAATTCCCATTTAAACTTTGTCAAGTCAAGTGAAATTCACTGAATGAATTTAAATGGAATTGAACCAAACCCTGTGATACACAGTTAAGGGCACAATGATACAGAGTTACGGTCAAAATGACTAAGGGTTCATCCCAAATGGCAACCTATTCCCTATACATGTATAGTGCACTACTTTTGACCAGAGTCCTATGCGCCCTGGTCTAAAGTAGTACCCTATAAAGGGAACATGGTGCTATTTGGGAAGCACTTTTAAAGGAGAATCTCCTTCTGAGCAAAAGACAGCGGTGATAATTTGCTAAATACTGTTTTGACACTGACGGCAGCATAAACATTGGCCATTCTCATCCATTTTTACAAGCATCACAAATGGGGTTAAAGTGAGTCTAGAGGAAGAAGAAATGAGAGAAGACTTCCTCTCCTCATCTATAAACCTTAACAGACACAGTGTCTCTGGCTTTTTCCCCAATGACCGTTTGTGGACTTTGGACATTTTCTTTTTTTTATGTTACATCAATATCCTAACCCACCAGCACCAAAGCTACAGTGAATCCGAGATGACCATTTAAGCCCAAAATGCTTAAAAAGCTCAATTCAAATGCCTGTTTATGCCAATTTCCAATTAATATGACATCATGAAACACCACCAAAAAGGCACATGACTTCTGATAAAGGCATGAGTAACTTCCCTCCTGTATCCAGATGACAGTAATTCAGCAGTACAAAGCCTGCCCAACTGTATCTGTAATTCCTGCTACTGAAAAGCTTTATGGCTTAGTTAATGGCTTACTGGTGGGGGAAGGACTGAAGAGGGAGCAAAGTCCATCACCTTTCTCAGTTTGATAGACATGCGGAAATAGTAAATAGAAATGCAATCCTACCATGGTAAATACAGTAGAAATGGACAGATCACAGTAGAGCCATAGCCTGGAACACAAGACACATTTTTATTTATTTTTTAAATAAACCTTTTATTTGGTTCCAATAACAAACAAAAATGATTAAATCAAAAACAAATATTCCTGTGCATACACTGAATCTCCAAAACATTAAAGAACTGCTCTTTCCATGACAGACTGACCAGGTGAAAGCCATAATCCCTTCAAGTCACTTGTTAAATCCACTTCAAATCGGTGTAGATGAAGGGGAGGAGGTTAAATAATACTTTTTAAGCCTCGAGACAATTGAGACATGGATTGTGTGTGTGTGCCATTCAGAGGGTGAATGGGCAAGCAAAAGATTTAAGTGCCTTTAAAACGGGGTATGGTAGTAGGTGCCAGGCACCATGGTTTGTGTCAAGAACTGCAATGCTGCTGGGTTTTTCACGCTCAACAGTTTCCCGTGTGTATCAAGAATGGTCCACCACCCAAAGGATATCCAGCCAACTAGATAATTGTGGGAAGCATTGGAGTCAACATTGGCCAGCATTTCTGTGGTACGCTTTCAACACCTTGCAGAGTCCATGCCCGACAAATTGAGACTGTTGTGAGGGTAAAGGGCAGGGGAGGTTGTTAATGGTTTGTATACTCAGTGTTTAAGTCCATTATCTTCCATTTTCATAGCTGGATGAAATTATAAACAAGAGGTGCGAAACAAACACCATCATTTCACACGCAAAAATAAAAACATTTGGGGTGTGCAGAGGTCAGAGAATAATGAGTCTTTTGACTGTAGACATCATATACACGTGTATCATATAAAACAAATGTAGATGTGACATCATTGGTTTTGACACTGTACAGTGCATTTGTAAAGTATTCAGACCCCTTCACCTTTTCCACATTTTGTTACAGCCTTATTCTAAAATGGATTAAATAATCCCCCCCAATCAATCTACACACGGACTAGTAACCGAAAGGTTGCAAGTTCAAATCCCCATGCTGACAAGGTACAAATCTGTCGTTCTGCCCCTGAACAAGGCAGTTAACCCACTGTTCCTAGGCCGTCATTGAAAATAATAATTTTTTCTTAACTGACTTGCCTAGTTAAATAAAGGTAAAAAAAAAGAGAAAAAAAAGACAATACCCCAAAATGACAAAGAAAAAATAGGCCAAGACATTTTTGCAAATGTATTACAAGTAAAAAAACTAATGCCATATTTACATAAGTATTCAGACCCTTTGCTATGAAACTCGAAATTTAGCTCAGGTGCATCCTGTTTCCATTGATCATCCTTGAGATGTTTCTACAACTTGGGAGGCAAATTCAAATTGTAGTGAATTCAATTGATTGGGAAAGGAACAACTGTCTATAAAAAAAAGATCCCACAGTTGAGAGTGCATGTCAAAGGAAAAACCAAGCCATGAGTTCGAAGGAATTGTCCGTAGAGCTCCGAGACAGGATTGTGTTGAGTCTCAGATGTGGGGAAGGGTACCAAAACATTTCTGCAGCATTGAAGGTCCCCAATAACACAGTGGCTTCCATCATTCTTAAGTGGAAGAAATTTGGAACCACCAAGACTCTTCTTAGAGCTGGCCACCCGGCCAAACTGAGCAATCGGGGGAGAAGGGCCTTGGTCAGGGAGGTGACCAAGAACCTGATTGGAGCTCCTCTGTGGAGAAGGGAGAGACAACCATCTCTAGAGCATTCCACCAATCAGGCCTTTATGGTAGAGTGGCCAGATGGAAGCCACATGGTAGCCCACTTGGAGTTTGCCAAAAGAAACCTAAATCACTCTCAGACCATGAGAAACAATATCCTCTGGTCTGATGAAACCAAGATTTAACTCTTTGGCCTTGTCACGCCTGGAGGGAACCTGGCACCTGAAGCATTGTGGTTGGCAGCATCATACTGTGGGGATGTTTTAAAGCGGCAAGGACTATGAGACTAGTCAGGATCAAGGGAAAGATGAACGGAGCAAAGTACAGAGAGATCCTTGATGAAAACCTGCTCCAGAGCGCTCAGGACCTCAGACTGGGGGCTTAGGTTCACTTTCCATCAGGACAACGACCCTAAGCACACAGCCAAGAAAACACAGGAGTGGCTTCGGGACAAGTCTCTGAATGTTCTTGAGTGGCCCAGCAAGAGCCCGGACTTGAACCTGATCGAACAACTCTGTAGAGAACTGAAAATAGATGTGCAATAACGCTCCCCATCCACTCTGACAGAGATTGAGAGGATGTGCAGAGAACGGGAGAAACTGCCCAAATACAGGTGTGCCAAGCTTTAACGTCATACCCAAGTAGACTCGAGGCTATAATCGCTGCCAAAACTGCGTCAACAAAGTTCTGAGTAAAGGGTCTGCATACTTATGTAAATGTGATATTTTTTTAAATTCTTTAAAAAAAAAGAACAATTTGTTTTTACTTCCAATATATTTGCATAAATGTTTTTTTTTTAACTAACTTTTTGCTCTGTCATTATGGCGTATTGTGTGTAGATTGATGAGAAAAAAAAACAATTTAATACATTTTAGAATAAGGCTGTAACGTAACAAAACGTGAAAAAAGTCAAGGGATCTGAATACTTTCCGAATGCAATGTAGCTCTCTAGCAATCCCCTGAACTGACAGTGGGAGGGGGTTTCGTGATCGTATGGTTTTCGTATCTTAGGGTTTAGTCCTCCACCTCAGCATTTGGGGAAATAATGGTGACCTGTAGGCTCCCGGTTCCGTATTCACCTATAATCATTAGGATCTAAAAGGCTAAACTAATCCTAGATCAACACTGTGAATACAGGCCAGTGTAACTCAACAGTGTGTCCTCTCCTCTTCTCTCAAAAACACACAAAATCCCTGCATTATTATGTAGTGTGTGTGTGAGAGAGAAAGCGAGAGAGCACTGAATGCAAATGGCATTTTTATGAGAGACAGAGAGTGAGAGACAAACAGAGCTTGTGTGTTGGGGGTAAATGGAGAGTTGGGCTTTGGTTTGTGTGGCCAGCAAGGCTGTTGATGCTATTGACACTCTTCTGTAATCTGGTAATTTACACATCAGCCAAGGCCAGTCCATCCACATGCATTCACCCAGTCCAGTGCGCTCTACTGGGGGCCGCTGCCACCATTTCCTCCCCCACTAGGACCCTTTGTCCTAAGGTCGTGCCACACCTTCACTAAGGTCTCGCGGTTCTTCCATATCAGCTCGTGGCCATACATGATGTACCAGCTGTTAAAAAAAGAAAAAAATAGGTGAGGAACACAGTGCATTCGGAAAGTATTCAGACCCACTGACTTTTTCCATTTTGTTATGTTACAGCCTTATTCTAAAATTGATTAAATAGTTTCCCCCCCTCAATAATCTACACACAATACCCCATAATGACAAAGCAAAAACATTTTTTTTAGAATGTTTTGCAAATAAAATAAAAAACATATCCTGAAATATCACATTTACATAAGTATTCAGACCCTTTACTCAGTACTTTGTTGAACTTTTGCCAGCGATCACAGCATCGAGCTGTCTTGCGTATGATGCTAAAAGCTTGGCACACCTGTATTTGGGGAGTTTCTCCCAGTCTTCTCTGCAGATCCTCTCAAGCTCTGTCAGGTTGGATGGGGAGCGTCGCTGCACTGCTATTTTCAGGTCTCTCCAGAGATGTTGATCGGGTTCAAGTCCGGGCAACTCAAGGACATTCAGAGACTTGTCCCGAAGCCATCCTGCGTTGTTTTGGCTGTGTGCTTAGAGTTGTTGTCCTGCTGGAAGGTGAACCTTTGCTCCTATCGGAGGTCCTGAGAACTCTGGAGCAGGGTTTTCATCAAGGATCTCTCTGTACTTTGTTCCGTTCATCTTTCCCTCGATCCTGATTAGTCTCCTAGTCCCTGCAGCTGAAAAACCTCCCCACAGCATGATGCTGCCACCACCATTCTTCACCGTAGGAATTGTGTCATGTTTCCTCCATACTCGACTCTAGGCATTTAGGCCAAATAAATCAATCTTGTTTTCATCAGACCAGAGAATTTTGTTTCTCATGGTTTAAGTCCTTAGGTGCCTTTTGGCAAACTCCAAGCGGGCTGTCATGTGCCTTTTGCTGACGAGTGGCTTCCGTCTGGCCACTCTACCATTAAGGCCTGATTGGTGGAATGCGGCAGAGATGGTTGTCCTTCTGGAAGGTTCTCCCATCACCACAGAGGAACTCTGCAGCTCTGTCAGAGTGACCATCGGGTTCTTTGTCACCTCCCTGACCAAGGCTCTTCTCCCCCAATTGCTCAGTTTGGCTGGGCGGCAGCTCTGGGAAGAGTCTTGGGGATTCCAAAGTTATTCCATTAAATAATGGAGGCCATTGTGTTCTTGGGGACCTTTAATGCTGCAGAAATGTGTTGGTACCCTTCCCCAGATCTGTGCCTCGACACAATCCTGTCTCGGAGCTCTACGGTCAATTCCTTCGACCTCATGGCTTGGTTTCTGCTCCGACATGCACTCTTAACTGTGGGTCCTTATATAGACAGGTGTGTGCCTTTCCAAATCATGTCCAATCTATTGAATTTACCACAGGTGGGCTCCAATCAAGTTGAAGAAACACCTCAAGGATGATCAATGGAAACAGGATGCACCTGAGCTCAATTTCGAGTCTCATAGCAAAGGGTCTGAATACGTATGTGAATAAGGTATTCAGTTTTACATTTTTTAATACATTTGCAAAAATTTTAAATAACCTGTTTTCACTTTGACATTATGGGGTATTGTGTGTAGATGGATTAAATAAACATTTTACTCATCAATTCTAAAATAAAATTAACAAAATGTGGTAAAAGTCAATGGGTCTGAAAACTTTCCAAATGCACTGTATAGAGATAGGAAGAGAGGTAGAACGGACAGAGCTCAAACGAGACTAAAATAATAGATCTTAATTCATACATTTTCACCTGTCGAAGTACCTGACCCAATACCACATGCACACGATAGGTTGGGAGCAACATTGGGTAAGAAGAGTGGCGCACCTGAGCAGTTTGGGGGGGGGTGCCTCCCAAACAAAATCAGCAAAGCCAGGGTATAATGGAGAAGATGTCAAAGACAGCTAGCTTGACCTAGATGTTGAGATATTTTGTTGCTGGCCTGTGCAACAGCCAGTTTCAACGTGGATGAGTGTGTGAGAGCAGACAGATGGACTTGAAGCTGACTTACATGCCAAAAAGAGCTCCGCCTAGATGGGCCGCGTGGTCGAAGAACCGCCATCCTAAAACTAGGCCAGCTGTGTCCATGACTACTATGGCTTTCAATGCCTGGACAGGAGAAGAGAAAACGGATGGTGTGAATAAATAGGACAAAGAAATTCCTGGACTCACACTTACATTTTAGTCGTTGAGACGCTCTTATCCAGAGCGACTTACAGTTAGTGCATTCATCTTAAGATAGCTAGGAAGGACAAGTACATTTTCCTCAATAAAGTAGCTTTCAGCAAAGTCAGATCTAGTAAGGGGGGGTACTTAGGGATTATTTAAGTCGTTGAGATCTCCCATGGTGGGTATCCTTAAAACAGCATGCATGATGGCAATTTTTTTGTTAGTTAATGTCAAAGCTTGCTAGCAAGAGCTGCCCTTTCCCGATTGGCTGTCAGGCGGTTGCTGAAATTTGCATAAACTTGGGAAATGTTTGAACTCTAGTCACTAGCTCGATGTGTCTCCTCCTTTCCTTGAAAATGATAGTTGCTGGTAGCTAGGTTACTGATTATCTCAGTAAGTGTGCACAGCAGGTCACGTAAGACACCCTACTAAAACATTTCACACAGCCACAATAAGTCAAATCATAATTGTCAAAACACATAACAAAAACCTCAAAATATCAACAACACTAAATCCCCAAGTAGCATAACGGGTCCAAAATGCTTTGTTTATGACGACATTGCGATTCTGTACCCTCCTCCTGAACTGTACACATGTACGCTATAGCGATGGAAAAAATAAAATAAATAGATAGTAAAATATCTGGATTTTATTTGACAGTATATCGTATCATTTTGACAATAGCGCAATACGATTTTTGCGTTAGCTATTTTTCCTTCATAGCTTGTTCTCCATTTTCTTTTTAAATAGGGAACCAATTTGTTATCAGCACTTTTATTTCCGTGACTGATCAAAACTCGTTCTCATGGCTCTCTTGTCCCTCTACAGCAGCAATTTGTTTGGAACATCGAAAAGCAATAAAATCCCAGTATTGAATCAATACATATAGACATCGGAGAAATCGCAATACATATCGGCGCCTAAGTATAGTGATAATATTGTATTGTGAGGTGCCTGGCAATTCCCAGCCTTTAGTACACTCCCCCTCATGGGTATGAGGAATATGGTGAAAACTTCCATCTATGCTTGCATCAATCCAATACTTTTAAAGGGAAACTTCACAATTGTATTAATATTCATAATTTCCAGCACTACCCCAACATCAACATACAGTATGTGAAAATGGTGTTAATGTTTTGTAGGGGAAAAAATTGAGGAATGTACAAATTATGTCATTGGAAAAACAGTGTTGTTTTGACCAATTGTGAGTAGGCATTGCCTCCTCATTGGTTGATGACGTCATTGGAAACACTTACCTTCCTCCATCTTTTGTACTACAAAACATAGAAATGCACCATTTTCTCATGGATAGAAAATTGGAAGGTAGCCTCTGTGTGGTTAAGTGTGCTGTAAGGGTTGTTCACTCACATTGCCTGCAGAGAAAGCATACATCGGGAGGAAGATAATTGCCAGCTTAGCCTCTGGCATTTTGGTACAGACGGCAGCCAAGACTGTCATGATGGCTCCTGACTGGAGGACAGAAAGTGATGTCAGAGACAGGAAGTAAAGGGAAATTCCGCAGGAAGTCGAAAATGTCGGTGCTTACCGCTCCAAGAGAGGGACCTAAGCGCCCGCTGGCTGTCTTACATACATAGCTGAACATCGTAGAAATAACACCTGGCAATGAGGAGATGATTGATTATTTATCTGAAAATAAGTCTGTACTTCAGGACTAGTAATCTGTCTATCACATTCTCACACACACGCGCTGGTACCTGCAGACATGTAAACGGCCATGAACTGCTCCCTGCCTAGCATGGAGACGATGCTGGAGGAGAAGCTCCAGAGGACGTACATGTTGGCCGCCATGTGGAAGAAGGAGTAGTGGCTGAACGTGGACAGGAGCATGGGGAAACACAGGGTTTCTGTGGGTAGGGTACAGACAGGAGGAGATGATCAGGGAAGTGTTCATTAGGAACTAAACAGGTCTAAACGGGGAGCGATTTACCTGAATTTGTCCGATAAGAAATATTTTAATTGCTAAGTGTTTTGCTAGGGTTTGCTACTGTCCGCACTATTTCTTATTGGACAAGTCTTTTTCAGATTATATTTGGGCTGTAAAAGCTGTATATTTGTTATTTTTTATGCTGATTTTTACTGTAAGAGTTCAGGTGAGTTAAATTAATATTACAAAATCTATGACATATGTCAAATAAACTGGATCTCTGCCTCTGTCAGTGTTACTAGCAATAAAATGTCTTGATTGACCGGACCAGGAAAAACTATAGCCTAGAACAAGGGCTCCCGAGATTTTCCTGGTTAGGTCACATATTTGTATTTATTATGGATCCCCATTAGCTGCTCTTCCTGGTGCGTGGCGAAGAAAAACTCATGGCCATAATCCTGACACTTGATTACGGTTACAGGTTTTTCCATTTAAGTTTTGAGGTTGGACTTTAGTGCGTATAGCACTTTCGCACGTTGGGCGCGCCGATTGGGGTCACCTCGTTGGTCAGTATACGTTACACCTATGCTGGCTTGTCCATCTTGTTAGTCGGAAGGTGCTTCACCTGTGCTGACCCAGATGATATTTAAGAGTGGCTGGCCCAGTGCTCCAGTTATGTGGAGGGTTAAGAACTTTAGTTGGCTCTCCCTATTTTGATTTCTAGACAAAATCCTTTATCTGATCTTCCCTGTTTTTGTTTTGCTTCCTGTCTTTTAAGTTGTGTGGGTTTAAAATGTTTTTGCGTGTTCTTGGGCAAACTTAGTGGGCACCCATGCTGGGTGTTTTTTAGATTCCAAATGTTGTTGCTAGTCAACTTTCAGTGGACACCCCCCATGCGCGTCCATCAGACCGCCTCCTAAAACCCCACCTGTTTCGTTTTGGTTGTTGTCAGTGACTCGGTTTGTTCCCCCTTATGTTTCTTGCTGCGGAACGTAACAATAACACTTCCTGAAGCAGAGATCAAGTTTAGCGTATTTGCTATAGGATAGGACAGTCTCCCCTACTCACTGGAGGCAGGGTTGGATGTGAAGTATTTGATCATAGAGCGCTGGAGGGATGGCACTCTCCAACAGCAAAACACCACAGCATTAGCAGCTATGATCCCTGAGAGAGGAGTAGAAAAATACTGAATTAATGAGAGATTAGTGGATAATGAAAGAGGTGAGGGGAGGTGCTGAAGGGTGGTAAAAGATGGCGGGATGTTCCCTTGAGCAAGGAACCTAAACCCCTAAACTGCTCATTGGGCACTGCGACTGCAGTCTGCTCCAATCTAATGTGTTTGTGTATCAAAGTGGTTGGGTATAAAGCAGGACAAATTTCTCTCATACAGACAAAAAGTATACATTATCTTGAGATAGAGGGTAGTAGTGAAAGTGACAATCATTATCTGTATCAACTAGTTACTATTGAGAGGACAACAAAATCTATGGGCTTCAGTACAGACTAACCTGCAACAGTGCGTTGGCCCTCACTCAAGCTGTTCCACCACTGGTTGATCTGTAACAGAAACAGTTTGACAAAACGCCCACACAATGTAGTGAAACCTGGGTCGTGTTCATTAGGCACCAAACAGAATAAAACTGACTGAAACTGGGAAGGACAACCTGGTCCAATAATAAACATACATTTTAGTTTTCTGTTGCAAAATGTTAAAAAATATATATAATTTATTCTGTTGCGTGTAGTAATAAACACGACCCAGCATAGGGAATCAACTCGCTAAGACATCAATGTGAACAGTTGAGCAAGAAAAGAAAGAGGGAGCCTTGACATATTTAACCTAGTGCGAGTGGCAAAGTCCACACCCCCTCTGAAATCATCGTCCGCCTTTGGGACAAATCAACCCCTTTCGTTATGAAACTTGAAAGATGCCAGCCCCGCAAAATAGTAATTCGTCCAAATAATCAGTGACACAAAATCCAGCGCATCAGAATTGTTCCTCGTAACCCTCATATCCCTTTCAGTTACAAATGGGGGAGACTATACACCCTAACCCCATTCCAGGGACCCTGTGCTGCTCCCAGCATGTTGTACTGTTTGTGTATGTTGTGGGGAGAGGCCGAGTACTGTGACAGCAAAATTATCCATTTCCTGTATAATGTATCAATAAAAATGTATACAAAATAATGAGGCATGGTATAAAAAATTAAAAAAGGACTCACCCATTTGCGAAGATCCCCCTGTTTCTGCGGCCGTAGTTTCTCCAACCAGTCGGCCCGGACCTCGTCAAAGTAGCTCTGGACCCGGGACTTCAGTGACTCATACTGCCAGATGGCCGCTGTGCCAAATGAACAGCCTGTAAACTAACATGGTGTTAATCCCCTTTATTCCCTGTCAATGCTGTGCTGAATCTGGCAATAGACCTATAGAGGTGTGTTTGAAACAGTAAAAGTGTGTAACAAGAAATACAGTTATATTGAGTTGTGTTTGTTTAGTAAAAGAAAGAGCTAAAAACCTACCCCTATTGTGAACACCAGGGGCTTGACCAGTCTGCCAAAGCTCCTGGAGTGTGTGTATGCCACTGAGGGCTCCACGAGGGGAGACGCACCCCTCTTGTGGATGAGCCCTTCACTGGGCTCTGTGTGTGAGGGCCCCGTCTCCTCTATGACCCCCTTCTTGGTCTTTGTCTCCTTCACTGCTTTCTTGAAGCCACATCTCTGTTGAGTGTTGAGGGTGATTCTAGGAAAACATGAACAGTGAAGAGTAAGAGACAGATGATTGGTCAATTAGTTAGCTATAATAACATCAGCGTAAAAGGAGAAATGGTTTGAATCCTCTTTCTAGAGAGAAGAGAAGTCATTTTGAAAGTAAAAGGGAGGAACTTACTCACTGACTAAGTTGCTCTGGAAAAGAGTGTCTGCTTAAATCAGTGTTTTTTTAATCCTGTTCCTAGGGAGTGGAGTTATTGCCCTAGCACTACCTGATTCCACTAATCAAATGTTTGATGTTAAGCAATAAGTGGAATCTGGGTTGTATTCAATAGGAACCAAACTGATAGTATCTAGTTTTCATTACAAAAATTATTCCTTTGCAAAACGTTTTGCTACAGTTGTTGCTAATGAATACACCCCAAGTGTGTAGTGCTAGGGCAAAAACAAAATGTGCAGCCCTTTGGGACCCCTGGACTAGGATTAAGAAATACTGTGCTAACAGTGAATAAACACAGGTAAGGGAGCTGGTGATTCTTTCATATTTACATGGCAGAATTCGTAAACAACAACAAAGGACTTTTGGGCGCTCCCAAAGAAATAGCTAGCTACATGGCACAGAAGAATAGCCAACTCAAACAATAATTAAGTGGGAAGACTGAAGTAACAAGCAACCCCAAATAGTACTACAACTGTGAATTGACAGGTTGCAAAGACTAGTGGACCGTGGCACCACTAGCAACATATTTCAAAGGGATGAGCTGTTCATCGTCAAGCTAACCTGCTAGCTCTGGCAGCCGCTAGCTGAGTTGTAGCTATCTTTTCACGACTGACAACACATATATCAGTGGTCAAGGTTGTTGAAGAGCTCAGCCATGGTCAAAATGCATATTGTACACCATACCTGTTTCCTCTCTTTGCCATACAAATAATGTCATCCCTAGCCAATCTTAAAATACATCCCCTCCACGACATGCTTGTGACCCGATTGACCCTCCTACATTCGCTACCGGGTCAACACTCTAGAACGGCTAAACAGAAGTGAGTTATGGCTTCTTCGATGAGATTTAACGGCGGGTTGGCATCCAATATATTGCATTACCGCCACATACTAGACTGGAGTACAACTCCCGTATACTTTGCTTGAAAAAATAAATAAACAAATACCCTACCATCTAACGCTACACTCACAAAATATATTTATAATAATAATATATATTAACACCACCCTACTTAACTATTTAAATATATGTAATCCTACCTCATGCCAACAACCTGAAAGGTTGGGACATCACCACTTAACACACCCTGTAACCCTTCTGATGTCAAGTCTCACACACCCAAAAACTTATCTGCAGCTGCCACCAAAACCTTCACTTTTTGCGACTTACATTCCATCCCTGCGGTACAGTTGATAACCATTGCTATAAATGCCAAAAATCCAATCTAACTGAAACATATATCACTTGTTGGCCTATTCCTCTGTACATATCTATTACTCACACCACTCCTCTCTTTCTTCGTTGCCTCAGCATATGACAACTTCTGCACTATTCTAACCCTGGAAACCTCAACCTGCCCCTCTCGCATGGGACATTTCTGATCCCCAGCCCCATGGGCACCCCAACAATTAACACACCACTACCTTCCCCAATGCAACACATTCCTTTGTCTCATGCCCTTCTGCACACCTAGGAACCTCCCTCATACACACTGCTGCCACATGCCTATAAGCTTGACACCTGTAACAGCATAATGTATTCGGTACAAAAGTTTGTACAGGATAACTTATATATCCTAACATCACTTTGTCGGACAGACTCAACATCAAAACTCAAAAGAACAGACAATGACTTCTGTTTCACCACTCTCGCCACCCTGTCTGTCGCACCAAACGACCAGCATCAAACACTGGAATCTTCCCCTTCAGTTGGTCAACTTTTACTGCTACCCCAGAAATCACTCCTTTCAATGGCACCCTTTTCTTGAGAGCGAAACAATTCACATTTCTTGCCCCGATTCGTTTA
Organism: Salvelinus fontinalis; assembly: GCF_029448725.1. Taxonomy (NCBI): domain Eukaryota; kingdom Metazoa; phylum Chordata; class Actinopteri; order Salmoniformes; family Salmonidae; genus Salvelinus; species Salvelinus fontinalis. The sequence continues at coordinate 49,740,715 of NC_074697.1, forward strand.
ACACCAAAGAACTGCCAAAGGGGGCAGAGTTGCAATCTACTGCAGAGAGAGCCTGCAGAGTTATGTCATACTAACCAGGTCTGTGCCCAAACAATTTGAGCTTCTACTTTTAAAAATCCACCTTTCCAGAAATAAGTCTCTCACCGCTTCCGCTTGTTATAGACCCCGCTCAGCCCCCAGCTGTGCCCTGGACACCATATGTGAATTGATTGCCTCCCATCTATTGTCAGGACCCGGTGCGAGAAACAGTCACTAATAATCGTCAGAAACCAGAAGATGAGGCAGACACAGCAGTACTAGAGATGGTGGTTTAATTAAAGAACAAAATCGTCAGGCAAAGAATCTAAATCCACAATGTCCAAACATAAAGCCAAGAAGCACAAAATGGATATCCTCCAATATAAAAAAAGAAACTCCACAAAGTGGTAAAAACAGCAGGGAAAAAACAAACCTCAAAAGACTACTCAAAAATACACAAGAACTAAACCAGAGAACCTCTGGAAAATCCAATAAGAGAATCATATGTTCAGAACAAGGCTGGGGCTGGGTGCTAACATACAAACACTGAGCAAGGAACTGAGGAACACACAGGGTTTAAATACTAACAAGGGAACGACACAGGTGCAAACAATAATTAGAGCAAGGAAAAACAAAAGGTACAAAAAAGGTGCAATGGGGACATCTAGTGACCAAAACCTGAACAGTCCTGGCCAAAACCTGACATCTATTTTCAGAGCTCGTAATGTTAGGTGACCTAAACTGGGATATGCTTAACACCCCGGCCGTCCTACAATCTAAACTAGATGCCCTCAATCTCACATAAATTATCATGAAACCTACCAGGTACAACCCTAAATCCGAAACCATGGGCACCCTCATAGATATCACCCTGACCAACTTTCCCTCTAAATACAACTCTGCTGTCTTCAACCAGGATCTCAGTGAACACTGCCTCATTGCCTGCATCCGTAATGGGTCCGTGGTCAAACGACCACCCCTCATCACTGTCAAACGCTCCTTTAAACACTTCAGCGAGCAGGCCTTTCTAATCAACCTGGCCCGGGTATCCTGGAAGGATATTAACCTCATCCCGTCAGTAGAGGATGCCTGGTTGCTCTTAAAAAGTGCTTTCCTCACCATTTTAAATAAGCATGCCTCATTCAAAAAATGTAGAACTAAGAACAGATATAGCCCAGACTTGACTGCCCTTGACCAACACAAAAACATCCTGTGACATACTGCATTAGCATCGAATAGCCCCCGCGATTTGCAACTTTTCAGGGAAGTCAAAAACCAATATACACAGTCAGTTAGGAAAGCTAAGGCTATCTTTTTCAAACAGAAATGTATATCCTGTAGCACTAATTCCCCAAAAATGTGGGACACTGTAAAGTCCATGGAGAATAAGAGTACCTCCTCCCAGCTGCCCACTGCACTGAGGCTAGGAAACACTGTCACCACCGATAAATCTACGATAATTGATCATTTCAAAAAGCATTTTTCTACGGCTGGCCATGCTTTCCATCTGGCTACCTCTACAGCTCTGCACCCCCTGCAGAAACTTGCCCAAGCTCCCCCCATTACTCCTTCACCCAAATCCAGATAGCTGATGTTCTGAAAGAGCTGCAAAATCTGGACCCCTACAAATCAGCCGGGCTAGACAATCTGGACCCTCTCTTTCTTAAATTATCCGCCAAAATTGTTGCAACCCCTAACCTCCAGACGAGCTTCAATGCCATACAACTATCCTAGCCTGTTCAACCTCACTTTCGTATCGTCTGAGATCCCCAAAGATTGGAAAGCTGCTGCGGTCATCCCCCATTTCAAAGGGGGAGATACTCTAGACTCAAACTATTATAGACCTATATCCATCCTGCCCTGCCTTTCTAAAATCTTCAAAAGCCAAGTTAACAAACAGATCATCGACCATTTTGAATCCCACCGTACTTTCTCCACTATGCAATCTGGTTTCCAAGCTGGTCATGGGTGCACCTCAGCCACGCTCAAGGTCCGAAACAATATCATAACCGCCATCGATAAAAGACAATACTGTGCAGCCGTCTTCATCGACCTGATCAAGGTTTTCGACTCTGTCAATCACCGCATTCTTATTGGCAGACTCAATAGCCTTGGTTTCTCAAATGACTGCCTCGCCTGGTTCACCAACTATCAATGATGTCGCTCGTGCTGCTGGTGATTCGCTGATCCACCTCTACGCAGACGACACCATTCTGTAAACTTCTGGCCCTTCTTTGGGCACTGTGTTAACTAACCTCCAGACTAGCTTCAATGCCATACAACTCGTAAATGCAAGTAAAACTAAATGCAAGCGCTTCAACCGATCGCTGACCGCACCTGCCCGACCGTCCAGCATCACTACTCTGGACGGTTCTGACTTAGAATATGTGGACAACTACAAATATCTAGGTGTCTGGTTAGACTGTAAACTCTCCTTCCAGACCCGCATCTCCAATCCAAAATTAAATCTAGAATCGGCTTCCTATTTCGCAACAAAGCATCCTTCACTCATGCTGCCAAACATACCCTCGTAAAACTGACTATTCTACCGATCCTTGACTTCGGCGATGTCATTTACAAAATAGGCTCCAACACTCTACTCAGCAAATTGGATGTAGTCTATCACAGTGCCATCCGTTTTGTCACCAAATCCCCATATACTACCCACCACTGCGACCTGTATGCTCTCGTTGGCTGGCCCTCGCTTCATATTCGTCGTCAAACCCACTGGCTCCAGGTCATATATAAGTCCTTGCTAGGCCTTATCTCAGCTCACTGGTCACCATAGCAGCACCCACCCGTAGCACGCGCTCCAGCAGGTATATTTCACTGGTCACCCCCAAAGCCAATTCCTCCTTTGGCCGCCTTTCCTTCCAGTTCTCTGCTGCCAATGACTAGAACAAATTGCAAAAATCACTGAAGCGGGAGACTCATATCTCCCTCACTATCTTTAAGAATCAGCTATCGGGGCCTCCCGGGTGGCGCAGTGGTCTAGGGCACTGCATCGCGAATCGCTAGCTGTGCCACCAGAGACTCTGGGTTTGCACCCAGGCTCTGTCGCAGCCGACCGGGAGGTCCGTGGGGCGACGCACAATTGGCCTAGCGTCGTCCGTGTTAGGGAGGGTTTGGCCGGTAGGGATATCCTTGTCTCATCGCGCACCAGCGACTCCTGTGGCGGGCCGGGCGCAGTGCGCGCTAAACAAGGGAGCCAGGTGCACGGTGTTTCCTCCGACACATTGGTGCGGCTGGCTTCCGGGTTGGAGGCGCGCTGTGTTAAGAAACAGTGCGGCTTGGTTGGGTTATTCTTCGGAGGATGCATGGCTTTCGACCTTCGTCTCTCCCGAGCCCGTACGGGAGTTGTAGCGATGAGATAAGATAGTAATTACTAGTGATTGGATACCACGAAAATTGGGGAGAAAGGGAGGTAAAAAAAAAAAGATTTAAAAAAAAGAATCAGCTATCAGAGCAGCATACAGACCATTGCACCTGTACACAGCCCATCTGTAAATAGCCCACCTATAGTATTGACAACTTGAAGTCAAGTTGTCAAGTTGTCAATACACCCACCCATCCACCTCATCCCCATAGTGTTATTTATTTTATTTATATATATTTTGTTTTTGCTCCTTTGCACCACAGTAACTCTACTTGCACATTCATCTTCTGCACATCTATCACTACAGTGTTTATTTGTGAAATTGTTCCATGTGTAACTCTGTGTTCTTGTTTGTGTCACACTGCTTTGCTTTATCTGGGCCAGTTCGCAGTTGTAAATGAGAACTTGTTGTCAAGTTGTCAATACTATAGGTGGGAATGTCTTATGTCCGTCCTTCATGTTGTGTTGGTACATGGAATATTACTCAACTGCATATATCATAAATTGCTATTGCAAATAGAAGTATGTTCAACATTTTCAGATATTATTTTGACAAACACACTTTGGTGCTTACAATTCATTCTCTATTGTCATAGATTTGGTGGGCACTGTCATCTGTGATCTTTGTGATATGACTTTCTTTAAGCACGTACTAATGAAACTGTCACTTCATATTTTTTTCTTAAAGTCTACAAACGCTCTACATTTATTCACTCTGTGATAGGGTTGGATCCTATATGCTACTTTTATTATTGTCCTGTAAATGGTTCAGTGCCTATAATTTAGGCTGTGTGTAGAATGGGGCATTAAGGAAATTACCTCTACTACTAAATTACTACTAGATTATAGTGATAAGGAAAACAGCAATTTTGCCTGTGTATTCATTTGCCTATAACTAATCATGATTCCATTATTTTTACATAAAAAAGAGTACTTCAAAATGAGAAGATCCTGCCATGGAAAAGATGACTGGGTGGACATAAAGTGGAAAGGAGGTGAAATAACACACCATATAGCAGGACACGTTCAGCTGCGGGGTCTTTGTAATGCAGGTTTGATTGTTATATTTTCAATAATGAATGGTTAGCTGTTATGTGACAATTAGGTCGAAAACACTATTTTATTTTTTGGTGTAGATGGCCTGCAAAGCATACTGATTTAAGTCTAATAGCATGAGATGAAAGTAGACAAACATCAGAGTGTGCAATATGAAGGTATAGTCAGTGGACATTCTGAACCTTGTTTGAGGTCACTAGGTCACATGACCAAGGAGCTATTGAAATTCTACATTTTGAAAAATGACAAACCATCATCAGAGTGAGATATGAAGGCTGTAACGGCATTCCTCTTCTGAGGAGGAGGAGTAGCAAGGATCAGACCAATGTGCAGCGTGGTAAGTGTACATAATGATATAATTTAATAAACCAACCGAACACTGAACAAAATAACAAAAATACAAACAACCGAAACAGTCCCGTATGGTGAAAACACTAACACAGGATACAACCACCCACAAAAACCAATGAAAAACAGGCTACCTAAATATGGCTCCCAATCAGAGACAATGACTGACACCTGCCTCTGATTGGGAACCATACTAGGCCAAACACATAGAAATATAACCATAGAACAAAACATAGAAAAACAACATAGAATGCCCACCTCAACTCACGCCCTGACCAAACTAAAATAAAGACATAAAAAAGGAACTAAGGTCAGAACGTGACAAAGGCATTGTCAGTGGACATTCTGACCCTTGTTTGAGGTCACTAGGTCACATGACCAAGTAGCTATTGAAATTCTAAATTTGGAAAACTTTATGTAAAAACATGTGAGATGAAAATTGACAAAGTAAAGGGTGGGCAATATAGAAGGGTAGTCAGTGGACATCCGGCCTGTAGCAATCACTTCCGTCATCATGAAGTGCTTTGAGAGACTAGTTAAGGACCATATCACCTCCACCCTACCTGACATCCTAGACCCACTCCAATTTGCTTACCGACCCAATAGGTCCACAGACAACGCAATCGCAACCACACTGCACACTGCCCTAACCCATCTGGACAAGAGGAATACCTATGTGAGAATGCTGTTCATCGACTACAGCTCAGCATTTAACACCATAGTACCCTCCAAACTCGTCATCAAGCTCGAGACCCTGGGTCTCGACCCCGCCCTGTGCAACTGGGTCCTGGACTTCCTGACGGGCCGCCCCCAGGTGGTGAGGGTAGGTAACAACATCTCCACCCCGCTGATCCTCAACACTGGGGCCCCACAAGGGTGCGTTCTGAGCCCTCTCCTGTACTCCCTGTTCACCCACGACTGCGTGGCCATGCACGCCTCTAACTCAATCATCAAGTTTGCGGACGACACTACAGTGGTAGGCTTGATTACCAACAACGACGAGACGGCCTACAGGGAGGAGGTGAGGGCCCTCGGAGTGTGGTGTCAGGAAAATAACCTCACACTCAACGTCAACAAAACAAAGGAGATGATTGTGGACTTCAGGAAACAGCAGAGGGAGCACCCCCCTATCCACATCGACGGGACAGTAGTGGAGAAGGTGGAAAGTTTTAAGTTCCTCGGTGTACACATCACGGACAAACTGAATTGATCCACCCACACAGACAGCGTGGTGAAGAAGGCGCAGCAGCGCCTCTTCAACCTCAGGAGGCTGAAGAAATTTGGCTTGTCACCAAAAGCACTCACAAACTTCTACAGATGCACAATCGAGAGCATCCTGTCGGGCTGTATCACCGCCTGGTACGGCAACTGCTCCGCCCACAACCGTAAGGCTCTCCAGAGGGTAGTGAGGTCTGCACAACGCATCACCGGGGGCAAACTACCTGCCCTCCAGGACACCTACACCACCCGATGTCACTGGAAGGCCATAAAGATCATCAAGGACAACAACCACCCGAGCCACTGCCTGTTCACCCCGCTATCATCCAGAAGGCGATGTCAGTACAGGTGCATCAAAGCAGGGACCGAGAGACTGAAAAACAGCTTCTATCTCAAGGCCATCAGACTGTTAAACAGCCACCACTAACATTTAGCGGCCGCTGCCAACATACTGACTCAACTCCAGCCACTTTAATAATGGGAATTGATGGAAATTATGGAAATCATGTGAGATGAAAATGGACAAACTAAAGAGTGTGCAATGTGTAGGCCCACTGAGTGTACATTCTGAGCCTTGTTTGAAGTCATTAGGTCACATGACCAAGGAGCTATTGACATTTATAATTTTGAAAAATGTATGTAAAATCATGTGAGATGAAAATGGACGAACTAAAGGGTGTGCAATATAGAAGGGTAGTCAGTGGACATTCTGAACCTTGTTTGAGTCAAGTAGGTCCACATGACCAAGGAGCTATTGAAATTCGAATATAAAAAGTTTGTACTTTGTTTACGCTCCCTAACTAATTCAACTAGGAATACAAAATGCTGCTTACATTTCCACATGTTTATTAGCTTTGGAAAGCGAATGAATGTCCAAATCGTGAAAATAAGACCTGTGCAATGTTGTGTGCAATTTTTCCAACATCATGACACTTATTTGGAGTCTGTGGCTCAAGTGGTTTGAAAGCTATTGAGGTTTGAAAGTGCAAATATCCAACTTGAAACTGTCTTTACCTCGGTGACATGTTGCATGTTAAGAACCTGGACTTTTAATTTGGTTATGAACTGCACAGCGCAAAAGGAGAGGAAATCGTAGAAAATAGGCATCATTGTGAGTGCGGCTAAGCGTTACAAGGAATCCTTTCGATTAAAGTTCCGTCCTCACGGGCACCTGAGCTCGTGTAAGGACGTTATTTGAATGTGTGTAAGGACGTTATTTGAATGTGACTGAAGGAGTGGGATAGTAATTTATGTATTCAAACAACCATCAATGGAATAGTATTTTTGTTTTGTTTCAATACCCCGTGTAGTAGTTGGCGGCAATACACCAAAAGGTGTAGTCTGCCATAAAATTTTAAAGAAGAAGGTCTTCCAAACAGATGTCAGATAATAGGTTGGGCAACGTATCAGCTACATACGTGCGCCAGCGCAATTCCTTCGTCGCTCTGGAGGAGCTGATTCGGCTAGCGTCATCATCAGCACCATCATCGACTTGACTTCATCACTCTCACACAAGCTATGACAATGACTTTCTACGATTCGACAGCCATCCCCAACAGTCATTGAACCACAGCCACGCTGATGAGAGCACTTTGCACACCCCGCATCAAATTTAAAGGACCTCCGATTTGTTTGGTGCAAGCAGTGGCCGATGTTCTGAACTGAAGCCGAGGTAGCCTGTGTGGGGCCTTGGGACGCCTGCGTTCACATTTCAGTTTTTTTCTTGCAAACATGGCGGCCCCTGCGCTAACCAGCCGGGCTGGGTCTGTAAATAGCTTGGGAAACAGCCCCACTGCGACTCACAGCTCCTCGAACAATAACAACAAGATCATCCCAAACTACCCCGAGCTCGATTTCAGGTCCGGGGCCAGAATCGAGGATTTGAACCGATTGATTCTGGAATTTAGTAAACACGATCAGCGAGAATATGACGACCAGCGAGCGCTCGAGATTCACACCGCCAAGGATTTCATTTTCTCCATGCTCGGTAAGAGATTGTGGGTGGGAAAATCACGTCTGTTTAGCTGACATTTTAACCTAGAATGAGGCAGATTAAAAAAATGTATTATGCGAAACGTATTTATGACAATTCTCAATAACAACTACAGTCCGCTAGCTTGATCAGTGGTGAATGGATGCAATAATAAAAGCAAGTATGCTATTTCAAATCTATCAGTGTAGATCAAGAGATCAAATCAAGAGGCTGACTATAAATCCCGAATATCTATCTAATCTCTGACCCATCATTGTCCGGTCCTAGATAAATTGAACAATATAATAATTCATTATTTTAGTCTTACATCATTCATAGGGCTGCACTGCCTGCAAACTGTCTGTGATTGCCATTGCTCGAGGGCATACGTTGTGGTTGAAATCTGGTCGGGAGGTTTTATACCCATATGACAACCAGATTTCATGCAAAATACGTTTTTTTTCATGATGTCATGAAAAATATGTATTAATCTGATCGAACTACTGACCAGTTATCTAAATGCTACTCAATTAATAAACATGTGCATAGTGTTTGTGGGCCATGCACCCATTGAATATATGACATTGGAACCATTACAATTATACAAATTGGAGTAATGTTCTTTTTCAGAAGGGTTTGCATGATTCCGTTTAGAACAGTTGGCAAATAACAGCTGGCAGAGCGCACCAAAGCGGGTTAGGGTCTCATGGACCCAGTCAAGGAGCTGGGCCTATTCCGTTTGAGACTCGGACTCAGGGGGCTTCATGCGGGCGGAGCTCTTCCCGATTCCGATATAATCATATTACCTTGGGCTAAGTCTAATGGTACTCGGGCCGAGTCCTCATCAGTTTTCCGGTCCAATTAACTTTTTCAGGAGTAGGGCCATTTTACGTTTTTATCCGGCAGGTGATGAAATACCAGTTAAAAAATGTGTTATATTTCACCTCCAATGCATCGAATTTGCTTGGTCATTAGCAAGCTAAAATGTGTGACAGTCTCTGCGGCCCTATAGCTATCAGAGATGGTTCCTAATTTAGAGGATCTATGCTTTAAATGCTTTTGATTTTAGTACAGGCAATGGCAATGCTTTTCGTAGTTGCAGTCCACCGAATTGAAAAGTGCACATTCACTTCCCTAATATTTGTTATAGGCTACCAGCATGTAAGATGAACATGCACTATAATATAGTATATGCCTACCCTTACAAAAATGTACTGCCGTTAAAATACAGTAATGAAATAACGTTTTTTAAATGAATAATATCTGGTAGATTGCTGTGTGTGGCTTTTAATGGTAATCGTTTGTTTATTGTGCTGTGCATTTTCTTCTGTTCCACTGAATGCAATTTCGATTTTATAGAGTAACTAAATTAGTTTTCAGAATTTAACAAAAAAACACGTAGGCCTATGTATTTTATTTCAATATCCTACTACAATCCACCAGGATTTACAACCCCCTATATTTATTCAATTTATTTCAATAGTCAAACATTATTGCACCTGAATTTGACCCTGACAATTATATTGTCCCTTAAAGCTTTTGAGCAATTCAAATTACTGCACGCATTGTTATTTTAATGTCAGTAGCTAAATGAGGAGGTAGGCATATCTGTTCCAACTAAAATTTGGATTGGAACCGGTGCTAGCAGCAATAGATCTCCGTGCGCCGTGCAGGCAGCTTGAGCGATCAAGCGCATTGCTCATGCGTCATTGGAACAGAGCGCCCTGTAGGTTACCCAACAACACAGCTGGAAAACAATGACAGCTTCGAAATTTGCACAAAAACGTCGATAACATTCTCCTGCATTCTTGTTTTACTTTTGTAAGTAAGGCGGCGGTTTGTTGGGGAGAAGAACTTCAAGGAAAGTTTTGCTAGCTGGCTAATTTTAGCTAGCTAATATTAGCTCTCTAGCTAATCTTCTATGGACATGGTAAGTTAACATTTTTACCTCCTGCAGCTAGCTAACATTTTTACATTTTGAAATCTGTTTAGCTAATGACGGTGTTGCTGTCTGTCTCTCTCTGTCTCTGTATGTGTGTGTGTGTTGCTGTCTGTCTCTCTCTGTCTGTGTATGTGTGTGGGAGAGACGGACAGAGTGACGACGATCACAATAACTTTAGAAAACGTGTGCAAAATGCTTACAGTAAGTGTCATGAAAAGCCTGGAAACTTTACGGGCCTCCGTAAAGTCCTAAAATATGTCCCAGACCGCTGTGGTGGAGGAGGATGCAAAGTATGTATATGAGCAAGTTGCTCTTTTTTGAAGACCTCTCTGAGCTATAACTGTAACAGATTTCTTCAACTAGTACCACGTAAATACTTTTAGCCAGCTGAGTCCACCAAGTTTTTTCAGGAAAATCCTTTTTCTAGTTTTCTTTTAAAATCTCAAATTGATAAAGTTGTACTGCGCTGATTCTCTTCACTGCAGATCTGACCCATCACACAACTATTCAAGAGGGCCACTATGCTCCAGATCGCCTTCTCTGCTCTGCAGTCCTCGATGAGGATCTACCCGATTACACCACTCTTATTAGGCATGAATAAAAATCCCAACGTGCATTTATATACTCTGTCCCAGTCTTTCTATGCATGTAATGTCTGTGGGTTAATTATGAAACAATTACTGTGCAGATGTGCAAAGAATTGTGATGTAGATTGTTTTTTTCCATTGCTTGATCTATTTTAAATGTAAGAATATGCAGATTGAAACTTTAAATGGTGCCTATGGAAACTAATAGAAATGTAATGAACAAGGTTTTCAATATCCAACTTTATCCTTTGCAATCCTTTTTACAGTAGGTAAGAAGCTGTAGTCAGGTGGTTATTATCAGGTTGTGATGAGGTCTTAACTATGACCTGTAGCCTACATAATAAACTCAGCAAAAAAATAAACGTCCTCTCACTGTCAACTGCTTTTATTTTCAGCAAACTTAACATGTGTAAATATTTGAATGAACATAACAAGATTCAACAACTGAGACATGAACTGAACAAGTTCCACAGACATGTGACTAACAAAAATGGAATAATGTGTCCCTGAACAAAGGGGGGGTCAAAATCAAAAGTAACAGTCAGTATCTGTTGTGGCCATCAGCTGCATTAAGTACTGCAGTGCATCTCCTCCTCTTGGACTGCACCAGATTTGCTAGTTCTTGCTGTGAGATGTTACCCCACACTTCCACCAAGGCACCTGCAAGTTCCCGGACATTTCTGGGGGGAATGGCCCTAGCCCTCACCCTCCAATCCAACAGGTCCCAGATGTGCTCAATAGGATTGAGATAAGGGCTCTTCACTGACCATGGCAGAACACTGACATTCTTGTCTTGCAGGAAATCACACACAGAACAAGCAGTATGGCTGGTGGCATTGTCATGCTGGAGAGTCATGTCAGGATGAGCCTGCAGGAAGAGAACCCCATGAGGGAGGAGGATGTCTTCCCTGTAACGCACAGCGTTGAGATTGCCTGCAATGACAACAAGTTCAGTCCGATGATGCTGTGAAACACCGCCCCAGACAATGACGTACCCTCCACCTCCAAATCGATCCCGCTCCAGAGTACAGGCCTCTGTGTAATGCTCATTCATTTGACGATAAACGCGAATCCGACCATCACCCCTGGTGAGACAAAACCGCGACTCGTCAGTGAAGAGCACTTTTTGCCAGTCCTGTCTGGTCCAGCGACGGTGGGTTTGTGCCCATACGTGACATTGTTGCCGGTGATGTCTGGTGAGGACCTGCCTTACAACAGGCCTACAAGCCCTCAGTCCATCCTCTCTCAGCCTATTGCGGACAGTCTGAGTGCTGATGGAGGGATTAGCTTTCCTTTTGTAACTCTGGCAGTTGTTGTTGCCACCCTGTACCTGTCCCGCAGGTGTGATGTTCGGATGTACCGATCCTGTGCAGGTGTTGTTACACGTGGTCTGCTACTGCGAGGACGATCAGTTGTCCGCTCTGTCTCCCTGTTGCGCTGTTTTAGGCGTCTCACAGTACAGACATTGCAATTTATTGCTCTGGCCACATCTGCAGTCCTCATGCCTCCTTGCTGCATGCCTAAGGCACGTTCACGCAGATGAGCAGGGACACTGGGCATCTTTCTTTTTATGTTTTTCAGAGTCAGTAGATAGGCATCTGTCGTATCCTAAGTTTTCATAACTGTGACCTTAATTGCCTACCGTCTGTAAGCTGTTAGTGTCTTAACCGTTCCACAGGTGCATGTTCATTAACTGTTTATGGTTCATTGAACAAGCATGGGAAACAGTGTTTAAACCCTCTACAATGAAGATCTGTGAAGTTATTTGGATTTTTACGAATTATCTTTGAAAGACAGGATCCTGAAAAGGGGACGTTTTATTTTTTTGCTGAGTTTATAATTCAATTTAGTGGTCAGAATTATGACGAGGTGCTCAGATAGAGGTACCAGAATAAGATGTCATATTATTTAACCCCCCTTTTCTCCCCAATTTCGATCTTGTCTCAGCGCTGCAACTTCCCAATGGGCTCGAAGGTCGAGTCATGTGTCCTCCAAAACATGACCTGCCAAACCGCGCTTCTTAACACCTGCCCGCTTAACCCCGAAGCCAGCCGCACCAATGTGTCGGAGGAAACACCTTTCGACTGTCAACCAGGGTCAGCCTGCAGTCGCCCGACCCGCCACAAGGAGGTGCTAGAGCGTGATGAGCCAAGTAAAGCCCCCCCGGCCAAACCCTCCCTTAACCCGGACGACGCTGGGCCAATTGTGCGCCACCCTATGACATGGCTGAATCAGGAACTAACTTTGCCGCGTTTCATATATAGTAGTGGATATACAAATGAATGTGATATTTGATTCTCACTCAATAATTCATTGTACAATGAACACACACATATTTCCATTTGTGAGTGTGTGATATGGTGGTTGGTGACATATTTATTTCGACAAGAAAAACTTTTATAAACAATGTCAACACTGCCATGTTGATATGAGCCTTGCTGTTGGAAAACCACGTTAGTGTTCGGCTATCATGGTTGAACCTCCCCTGACTTCACTCCTCGGCATTCGTCTCGTCGGTTGCTTTAGCATTATCACTCAAACGTGCCCACTAACTCGGTGGCATTCAAAGTCTGGTCATGACCCCTAGTGGGGTCGCGGGGGAACTACAGTGGTGTCACCATTTTTTTATTAAAAAAATTTAAGATGACAGATCATTGTATGGGGCAATATACAAAGGTTTTTGAGAAAGATGAAAAATATATATTTTTTGAGAATGTATTTATTGGTTTCAGTAAAATGTAATGAATTTAAGTTTTTTTGTTGATATAAAAATCTACATTTTTGCAGGAAGAAATAGGGTCCCCGCTGAAAAAGTTTGAATATCACTGCACTAACTTGAATAACTTTGATTTGACTGGCATATTAGGCGAACTGTTGTGGTGGTGTACTGGTTCAGCAGCAGTGCAGAAAACTGGACACCATGAAAACTCACTCAGATGACGTGTGCAAAAGATACAAAAAGAGTAGCAGACCGACACACACACACAGACTCACATTCGCACAGTCTCTCTCTTTCTCTCTCTCGCTCTCTCTCTCTCTCTCACACACACACACACACAGCATATGTTTTACTGTCCTTGTGAGGACCTAACATTTATTTCCATTCAAAATCCTATTTTCCCTAAACCTAATCCTTACCCGAACTCTTAACCCTAACTCTAATTGTAACTTTAAAGCTAACCCCTAAACTTAAAATAGTCTTCGTCCTCATGGAGACCTGGGAAATGGCCCCACGAGGGAGAATTTTCCTGGTTTTACTATCCTTGTGGGGACTTTTAGGGATTTCCGGTACCCTCAAGGACAGTAATACAAGCCCACACACACACACACACTTGCACTGTAGGCCTACACACTTAAGCTTCTTGCGCTTAGTGTCTCAAAGTCACAGTGTCTCAAACAAACAGTGACAGTAGACCACAGCGCTGAGCCACTCGGGCCTGTCTCTTATGTTGGGGGTTATGGCTGCTGAGAGGGAACAGACACTGCCTGGAATCAGTGAAGAGGAAGAGAGAAAAAAGAGACAGAGCACTGCAGTCCACTTAAATAAACTCAGCCGATGCTAACGGAGCATGCTAGGCTAGCTCAGCCCAGTGCAGTACACACAGAACCCAGAAGCCAACGATGCATAAGATAATGGCAAGTCATTTTTTCACATCTGAAATGTTATGGGATGGTAGGATCACTATGACAGGGGAGATTTATTTAGCCTGTGTTAATATTATTTCATGTAAATGTATCGGGTTGGAACAGGTTCAGGGAACAGAACAGAAAAATAACAAAACATTTTGAAGAACGAAACCAAAACCCGGACACAAAAGTGATCTCTAGTGTTCCCGGGACAGGACCTTTTTTTTTCAAATCTTGAGAACTGGTTAATGATGTTATGTTTAGTTACAAATACAAATGTCATGACTCAAGCCAAGCCCCCTCCATGTCCACCGCTCTCTCCCCACCTGTGAAATATCAGTCACATCTCGCGACTGCACTTAGTTGACGAATCAAAAATGTAACCAGCTGTTTTACCCGTTCCACAGCAAGCTGCTCAATCTGCCCTAATTGAGTGACTAATAGAAATGGAATAATGTGTCCCTGAACAAAGGAGGGGTCAAAATCAAAAGTAACAGTCAGTATCTGTTGTGGCCACCAGCTACATTAAGTACTGCAGTGCATCTCCCCCTCATGGACTGCACCAGATTTGCCAGTTCTTGCTGTGAGATGTTACCCCACTCCTCCACCAAGGCACCTGCAAGTTCCTGGACATTTCTGGGTGGAATGGCCCTAGCCCTCACCCTCCAATCCAACAGGTTCCAGACGTGCTCAATGGGATTGAGATAAGGGCTTTTCGCTGGCCATGGCAGAACACTGACATTCCTGTCTTGCAGGAAATCACACACAGAACAAGCAGTATGGCTGGTGGCATTGTCATGCTGGAAGGTCATGTCAGGATGAGCCTGCAGGAAGGGTACCACATGAGGGAGGAGGATGTCCTCCCTGTAACGCACAGCGTTGAGATTGCCTGTACGGACATCAAGCTCAGTCCGATGATGCTGTGACACACCGCCCCAGACCATGACGGACCCTCCACCTCCAAATCGATCCCGCTCCAGAGTGCAGGCCTCTGTGTAATGCTCCTTCCTTTGGAATGGCATAGGCTACCTTATTACAGAGAATTTGCACCATGAAAACCTAATCATAGGCTAGCTACATGCTGTCTATTCATCCCCCTATTTTTTAAGGAGTGGGACAGTCTCACTCCTTTTGTATTTTTGTTTGTTTTATTGAACAGATATGACAGGCAAGGAAAGACAGGAAAGGTAGGAGGAGGTCAAAGGGCAGTGGGCCGGATTCGAACCCATGCCAACTCTAACGGCTGGACCACACAGGCCACTATTAATCCCCCTTTATTCTTCTCCCATCAGGTATGGTGCAGAAACTGGACCAGAAGCTCCCTGTGGCCAACGAGTACCTGCTGCTGTCAGGTGGTGTGCGGGAGGGCGTGGTCGACATGGACCTAGACGAGCTGAGTGTTTACGCCCGCGGCACCGACTATGACATGGACTTTACCCTTCTCGTGCCTGCGCTCAAGCTGCACGACCGCAACCAGCCGGTTACTCTGGACATGCGCCACTCAGCCCTGTGCCACTCGTGGCTGAGCCTGCGCCTCTTCGACGAGGGCACCATCAACAAGTGGAAGGACTGCTGCACAGTGGTAGACCACATCAATGGCGCCACCAACTACTTCTTCTCACCCACACTGGTGGCTGACTGGTTCTACGAGTCCATCAGCGTGGTCCTGGTGGAGATCCAGAAGAAGCCCCAGCGCGGCATGCCCCGCGTGGAGAAGGTGGAGCGGAACGGCACAATCATCTCCGTCATCCTGGGCGTGGGCAGCAGCCGCATGCTCTATGACATCGTGCCTGTGGTCTCCTTCAAGGGATGGCCAGCAGTGGCCCAGAGCTGGCTGATGGAGAACCACTTCTGGGATGGCAAGATCACAGAGGAGGAGGTGATCAGCGGCTTCTACCTGGTGCCTGCCTGCTCCCACAAGGGCCGTAAGGAGAATGAGTGGCGCCTGTCTTTTGCCCGTAGCGAAGTGCAGCTCAAGAAGTGCATCTCGGCCAGCCTGATGCAGGCCTACCAGGCGTGCAAGGCCATCATTATCAAGCTGCTGTCAAGGCCCAAGGCCATCAGCCCCTACCACCTGCGGAGCATGATGCTGTGGTCCTGCGATCGGCTCCCCGCCACCTACCTGTCCCAGGAAGACTTCTCAGCCCACTTCCTGCTAGGCCTCATCGACGACCTGCAGAACTGCCTGGTCAACAAGATGTGCCCCAACTACTTCATCCCACAGTGCAACATGCTGGAGCACCTGTCGGACGAGATGGCCATGCTCCACGCCCGCAAGCTCAGCTCGGTGCGCTCCGACCCGGCCGAGCACCTGCGCACCACCATTGAGCACGCCAAGGCGGCCAACCGACTGACCCTGGAACTGCATTGGCGTGGCAGTGCCTCAAACCTGCCGTCGCCACAGTCGGACGCGGGCGGCGAGCACCAGCCGGATGACCGCTTGGCTAAGAAGCTGCAGCAGCTGGTGACGGAGAATCCCGGAAAGTCCATCTCGGTGTTCATCAACCCCGATGACGTGACGCGGCCGCACTTCCGCATCGACGACAAGTTCTTCTGAGACTTCAAAATAGAAAAAAGCTATTCTTCTCCTCCCACATCACCCATTCTCCCTTTGACTAGATCGATCTGTCGAGTCGTCAAATTAGTCGGTTTCCCAAGTAACGGTCGCCACAGAGCATTGCGAGGTGCTTTTGTGCAATGGTGTCTTCCCATTTTGTTTCCCTGTCCCCACACCCCACCAACCCTACAGTGCCCGTGTCACCTTGAGAAGGCCTTTACAGGACTACATGAAACAGGTGGAAGAAGAGGTACTGGCGTCTTTCCTCGGAAAGTTAAGGAATGGCTTAGTCCCTGTTGGGGAACTGATGGTACTAACGCCATAACTGTGCATAAAGAGAGTTGAGTGGATGTGTGTGTGTGTGTGGACATTGGTATTATTTTGGACAGAATGTACAGGCACACAGTTATGGTGGAAGTTGTGATGTGAAGTCTGAAATGTTGCATATCTTTTAGGAAGGCAATTTCAACGTCTTTTTTTTCTCTATTGGTTTAGAGCTGTTATTCCAATAAGCTGTATAGCAATGACAAAATGTTTCTAACTTTACATTCTCTGTGCATTCATACCCATGTTCTATGTGTACAGTGAACAGTTTCAGATGTATCCAGAATATGCCAAAAACCTGCAGATATCTGACTGGCAATGTGATACACATATCTTCATCCTCAAGTGCAATTAGTAAAACAAAAACACACACACACACACACACACACACACACACACACACACACACACACACACACACACACACACACACACACACACCACACCACACATATAAGTGCTAACACTCATCATACACACTCCTGATCAGTGAAGTGGTGTATTTGTTACGTATTTGTGATATTCCAGAACTCTGGGACCTTGTCCTTTTGTTTGTTTGTGTTATATGGAACTCGGAAACATTTGGCTGTGATTCTTATTTTCCATATTGCTGCTGACCTTATGAAGATGTTTTATGATTGACTGGTTATGCAAATTAAGTTGAACAAACACACAATGATGTATTTTAATTGGACATGGGCGTAGCTACTGTGTACATAATATTGTAAAACAGCAGTGGGAACCTGCCTGTATCAGTTGTATGGACCAATCGGTCAGTGGCATTGTCAGCACCAACGAATCGCGTGGCCTGAGGTTCTTCAAATCCTGTTGAGTCAAACCTGTCATGGACCAAAATGAGCAACCTCACCATCGGCAGGGATCATTTGCTCACGAGTGGCGCAGCGGTCTAAGGCACTGCATCTCATTGTAAGAAGCATCACTGCAGTCCCTGGTTCGAATCCAGGCTGCATAACATCCGGCCGTGATTGGGAGTCCCATAGGGCGGCGCACAATTGGCCCAGCGTCGTCTGGGTTTGGCCGGGGTAGGCCGTCATTGTAAATAAGAATTTGTTCTTAACTGACTTGCCTAGTTAAATAATAAAATAAAAAAACACACTGCCTTACCATCAATTCAGACTAATCACTGGAGTGGCCTGAAGAATGTGTTTTATGCCTTACCAAAGGCATACTGGCCGCATTCCGGGCTGACTACGTTGCAGACGCCTGCGAAATCTCACAACGCCTGGGTAGCTGTCACGTCACGTCATATGAGATGTCATATCACATCATATGACATCGCAATCTGATGCCTGTCTGTACAAATCGATTGACCATGGGTTGATGCAATGCAATATCGGCAATGTAGTTAGCCTGAAACGTGACCATACTGTATGAGAGGGAGAGCAAGTCCCCCCAATGATCAAATCAAATTGTGTGTAGATGGTAACACGATAATCAAGCTAAAATGTAATTAAACATATTTAACAACGACTCTAAAGAGAAACTGCTCGGAAATAGTTGACAAAACGATGTTGTATAACATTTAACAGTTGCTTGTCTGATGCACATTAATGATACAGTATGTTGCAAACAATATCAATTTGTGTGATGAATAAAGATGTACAGGATCCTACACTGTTGTCTGGCTCTTTGTATCCGAATTATATCAGTTACATCAGGGGTGACAAAATCATTCCATGGAGGGCCTAGTGTCAGCTGGACTTTGATTTTTTCCTTTCAATTAAGACCTAGACAACCAGGTGAGGGGAGTTCCTTACTAACTAGTGGCCTTACTTCATCAATCAAGTACAAGGGAGGAGCGAAAACCCGCAGAGACTCGGTCCTCCGTGGAATGACTTTGACATGTGCATTACACGATCTCACTGTGATATGAAAAATGGGTCCCACTTTGCATGGTTCTAGGTTCTGCCATTACAGTATACCTATTTGTAGTTTGTGCACTCATTGACATTTTTAAACACCAACTCGGTTGCCTTGGTGTCTGTCCTAAACGGGAAGGTTGGGGGTTCGATCCCAGATCGAGTCATTACCAAAGACTCAAAAAAATGGGATCTGATGCCTTTCTGCTTGGCACTCAGCACGAAGAATGCAAATTGTCTCCGTTGTGAGTTATTGTACAAATCCTTGCAATTGTACATGACACAAACAGGTATTACAGTTGTAGAACAAGTTGTAGCTATGTATTCAACTGCAATGTAATTACATAGGTTTTGGCTTCTTTATGTGACCGAATAAGGTGCATGTAGACACAGATATGTAAAGCCGGGTGTACACTACTCGACTTTGGCTACAATTTTGCTTTCAAAATCCCCATGTCATTGCCTATTTGGGGCACACGGCCGTTAACGACGCTGGTTTAATGTGAGCGGTTCAGAGACGCAATCTGAGGGCTACCGATCTTCTCTTTGAGCAGTCCCAGACGTCCCGACACTTACAAACATGTTTGATTTTATCTGCACAAAATCTGCAATGCTCTTTTAGTGTGAGATTTGCAAAAACACGTTTTGAGAACGCTGGTCAGCAATAGCCAATGAGAGGTTGCCAGAGAAGAAGCCAGTGAGATGATGACGTTGCATCACCCAGAACGTGTAGACTACTACTAGTATGTATTTGCCTATAACTAAAGCCAAAGTGTCAAATCGTTACAGCTCTAAAGTTCACAAGCAAAATTCAAAATTTTGGCTAGATATTTCAACTCTATATGGCAAGCGGGAATGTCTGACGGAAAACGTTTGAGGCTGCTTTGAGCCACCGCTCATTGTAGCTAAGTTAAATCTAATCACATCATTTTCGTGAGACAGCGTGGTATCGAGAATCCTCACGACCAAGTGAAGAATCTTGTAGTGCGTGACCCCGGTCTGTGCCATATCATTAAGTGTGTGCAGCACTAGGTTGGCCAGACAAAAAAAAACATCAGGAGTTGATTGTGAGAGGCTCAGCGATGTTAGTGTAGTGTTCACCCGTCTTAAGCCGTGGTAGCTGCTGTCCTTTGAGTACTTGGCTCTTTCGCAATTGTCTTTCCTCGATTCCACTCGTCCTCCCTCCTCACATCCTTCTCAAAGTGCATTGAAGGAGAGAAAGTCAGAGATAATCCAGAACCTTGGATCATATCCTCCAATCCATATAGTAAGGTTTTTTGATATTGTACACGTTCACAGCTAAAAGCTGAATCCCATATACTGAAAACAAAGGGAAACAAAGAGAAAAAAGAAATACAAAAGTTGATTTAGATCGGGTAAAATGTAGATTGGTGGCTGAAGGGTTGATTGAAGCAGTTCGGGATGACTGGAGTGGAGGGAGCATCGTTGGTCTCATAGGGAAGGAAACATCACGGTAGCAGCCAGGGGATTCAGTCAGTCAGACAAGGAGAGAACCGAAGCCTCAACATCTCGCCATCTCAGACGCCCTGCCTCTCCATATAGCCACTTGGCTGAGTAGATACACACTTGGAGGCAAGGAGAGAAAGAGGGAAGGAGTGAGTACACAGGGAAAGACTTGAGATTCAGCCCGTCACAGTGTCTTGGCCAAAGGACGAAATAGAGGTCCCTTGCCTGGGATTCTTCCTCTTGAGGAGAGGAGATACGATCACTAATATTGACAACCTTCTGCTCCCAGACTGCTCTTACGGCTAATGTTGGTAGTTAAGGTAGAGACAGACAACAGCACTGTTCACACACACTTATACATGCGTCCTACCTCCCTTTTGGTAGGTAAACCCTGATCTGTAAGTCATTGGAAAAGTGAAAGCCAGTTTTACCACCCTGTTGCTTTCACCAACCCAACCTTGTCAGATCACTAATTACCTCAAGGAAGGTGGAAAGGAGGTATTCCAACAGGCCCCAGATGTGATGTAACAACAGGGAGGGCATGGCATGGTGAATATGGTTGGATGAGTCAGGTCGCAGGGACTGATATGATTTGGTGGGTTGCAACAATTAATTGTCCTGAGAGACTGACATGTAGGAATGGGGTGTATTCAGTGAGGTGAAACATTGCAGATAGAAATGGAATGAATATAATACATGATGCTCAATTATGCATGCCATAAAATCTGATCTGTTCTACAAAAAGCATTTCTATCTGAACGTTTGGTAACGTTGCACCCTTCTGAAGAGACTTTGGAAATCAATTTAGACTCCACCTTCATACTGACTAAGGGCTTCATGTATTGCTTACTGTGACTGAAAATGAGTCTCTGTCTTTTGTATTGTAGCCTACTTTATAGGTCCTCCATTTCTTTTGTAGAATAATAAAAAGCACTTATGAAAGGTGGGGTTGATGAAATTTACAGTTCTTTAGGGGCACATATGATAAATAATCTGAATTTATACTGATTATATTTGTGTTCTCTGAATTTGTCCTCACAGTCTGGCAGCTCTGGCCTAAAACAGTCAAATGTGTTGGGATAATCTATTTCTATTTTGTATAAAACCCCCACCAGCCTCCTCTCCTCCCTACCTCTCTACCTCTGCCAGGTTATTTTTGCTTCCTGTTGTCTCAGCACCTGCCAGGACACCTGCGGCCTGGACTTCAACCGTGCTGCCGCACCCCTCTCTTTCCAGCCCCAACCTCTGCAAGCACACGCTCAAGGGTGAAGTTTCCCCTTGGTACAGATCTAGGATGAGCTACCCCACCTCCCAATCCTAACCTTAGAAAGTAGCCTTGTAGACATTAACAGACATTAATACATAGTGATGTACAGCCCACAGCAAAATGGAAAGACCATAAAAAATTCAGTTTTCCATATCTCACTATGTTAATTTCTCTCCCTCAGTGGTTTTAGGGTGCGTCCCAAATAGCCCCTTATTCCCTACACTCTAGAAGTAAAGGAGCCTGGAATAACCTTTTGGGGTTCTAAAAATTGCCACACAGTGAACCGTTCCAGGTCACAAAGGTACATCGAGGAACCCCTCTGAAAATGTTATTTGAGGATCCCCTGTCACATGAAGCTAGATTTGTGAAAAATTGTCACAGATTGACGTTTATATGCTGATACTGGGCTGCCCGTGTAAAAGTTCAAACAGGAACCTGTTTGTGATGGGAGGGGTTAAATGTTCAACCTTTTTAATAAAATATTGTAGCAACATTATAATATAATATTAACATTGCTGATTACATATAGAACCATGACAGTCATCCGAATGCAATGACCACTTTATATAGTAATAAAGTGGTAACTATTCCAACATTGGGATTTGTGTAGGCACTTGAGCAACTCATACACATCTGTAAGCCTATTAAAGCTACAAAACTGTCAGTGTTTAACCTTAACATGTGATGACAATACAACAGAACCGAAAAACAGGAATTGTGTTCACTCTCACGGGTGGCCAAGAATAACTATCTGAAAGCGACACCTTTACTAAGCCACGCCCTGAGTCTTCTCATCTGACCCGCTGGGTTATATTTTAATTACCCAGCACCAATAACCCAGCATCAACAACCCAACCTGGCTCTTTTTAAAGAAAACATTCCTACTAAGTGACCCAATGCCTACAACCCAGCAGTTAGAAGCATTTTTAAGAGTGTATTTGTATTTATTATGGATCCCCTAAAATACTCTTCCGGTGGTCCAGCAAAATTAAGGCAGTTATACAATTTTAAAAACATTACAATATATTCACAACAGATTTCACAACACATTAAGTGTGTGCCCTCAGGCTCCTACTCTGCTACTACATATTTACAACACAAAATCCATGTGTACGTGTGTGTATAGTGCGTATGTTATTGTGTGTTTGTATGCATGTGTCTGTGCCTATGTTTGTATTGCTTCACAGTCCCGCTGTTCCATATGATGTATTTTTATCAGTTTTTTACATCTAATTTTACTGCTTGCATGAGTTACTTGATGTACATAGCTCTATGTAGTACTGTGCGTCTCCCATAGTCTGTTCTGGACTTGGGGACAGTAAAGAGACCTCTTGTGGCATGTCTTGTGGGGTATGCATGGGTGTCTGAGCTGTGTGCCAGTAGTTCAAACAGACAGCTCGGTATATTCAACATGTCAATACCTCTCACAAATAGTGATGGGGTCAATCTCTCCTCCACTTTGAGCCAGGAGAGATTGACATGCATATTATTAATGTTAGCCCTATGTGTACTACATCTAAGGGCCAGCTGTGCTGCTCTGTTCTGAGCCAACTGAAATTTTCCTAAATCCCTCTTTTTGGCACCAGACCACACAACTGAACAGTAGTCCAGGTGCGTCAAAACTAGAGTCTTTGGGACCTGCCTTGTTGATAGTGCTGTTAAGGCAGAGCAGCGCTTTATTATGGACAAACTTCTCCCCATCTTAGCTACTGTTGTATCAACATGGTTTCACCATGACAGTTTTCACCATGACCTCACCTTGCTCAATTTCCACATTAGACATTACAATATTTAGTTGAGGTTTAGGGTTTAGTGAATGATTTGTCCCAAATACAATGCTTTTAGTTTTTGAACTATTTATGAGTAAATTATTCATTGCCACCCATTTTGAAACTAACTGCAGCTCTTTGTTAAGTGTTGCAGTCATTTCAGTTGCTGTAGTAGCTGACGTGTATAGTGTTGAGTCATCAGCATACATAGACACACTGACCTTACTCAAAGCCAGTGGCATGTCGTTAATCAAGATTGAAAATGTAAGGGGCCTAGACAGCTGCCTTGGGGAATTCCTGATTCTATGTTGATTATGTTGGATAGGCTTCCATTAATGAACACTCTCTGTGTTCTGTTAGAAAGGCAACTCTTTATCCACATTATAGCAAGGGGTCTAAAGCCATAACACATACGTTTTTCCAGCAGCCAACTTTGATCGATAATGTCAAAAGCCTCACTGAAGTCTAACAAAACATGCCCCCACAATCATTTTATCATCAATTTCCCTCAGCCAATCATCAGTCATTTGTATAAGTGCTGTGCTTGTTGAATGTCCTTCGCTATAAGTGTGCTGAAAGTCTATCAATTTGTTTACTGTTAAATAGCATTCTATCTGGTCAAACACCATTTTTTCCAAAATGTTATTAAGGGTTGGTAACAGGCTGATTGGTCAGCTATTTGAGCCAATAAAGGGTGCTTTACTATTCTTAGGAAGGGGAAAGTAGTTTTAATTCCCTCCAGGCCTGAGGGCACATACTTTCTAGTAGGCTTAGATTGAAGATGTGGCAAATAGGATTGGCAATATCGTCTGCTATTATCCTCAATAAATTTCAATCCAAGTTGTTAGACTCCAGTGGCTTGTCATCGTTGATAGACAACAATACTTTTTTCACCTCTTCCACACTCACTTTACTGACTTCAAAAGTACAATGCTTATCTTTCATAACTTTGTCAGATATACTTGGATGTGTAGTGTCAGCATTTGTTACTGGCATGTCCTGCCTAAGTTCGATAATCTTGGCAATTAAAGAAATCATTAAAGTACTTGGCAATATCAGTGGGGTTTGTGACGAATGGGACATCTTTTTCAATGCATGATGGAGTGGAGTTTGCCTTTTTGCCCAAAATTTCGTTTACGGTGCTCCAAAGCTTTTTACTACCATTGTTATGTCGTTTATCTTTGTTTCATAGAGTAGTTTCTTCTTTTTATTCAGTTTAGTCGCATGATTCATCAAAGTGTAGGCAAGGTTATCATCGTAAACAAATGTCATTATCATCACAAGAAACCTTTTGGAAATAAAACAGGAAGGCTACAGTTATAAAATAATTGGCTTGACATCCAATGTTGTATTATTCAACATTGCTATTTAAATAGTACTTATATAGGAATGGATCATTGTTTATAAGTCGCTAGATATCCCATAAAGCTATCGCCAAAAACAGCATGTTTTAATCTTCTTCTGAGCAGGGCCGGCACCAGAACGAATCAGTTGGACGGGCATTTGATTTACGGGACCTCCTATGTATGTGTGAATTCATTTATTTTGGTTTTATAGTAAAGACATGTAATTTAACTGTAAAAATGTATTACCTTTTAATATGGCAAGAACACAACCAGTCATGATTTTTTCATCTAATTGTCAAACAAATCACTTCAAAAAGTAGGTTAATTAACTTCGCACATACGTCCAAAATAATTCCAGCAATCGAACAGTTCACTGTGCACCCACCAACCTTCCTTCAAATTTGCAAGTGGCTGAAACTATCTCACTGGAGAAAGCATCCGAGCAAGCAAAACAGCATCTGTCTTATGCTCTTCTTGGCCAGACAGCATTGTCAGGACCCGGTGCGAGAAACAGTCACTAATAATCGTCAGAACCCAGAAGATGAGGCAGACACAGCAGTACTAGAGATGGTGGTTTAATAAAAGAACAAAATCTTCAGGCAAAGAAACTAAATCCACAATGTCCAAAAATAAAGCCAAGAGGCACAAAATGGAAATCCTCCAAAATACAAAACAAACTCCACAAAGTGGTAAAAAACAGCAGGGAAAAACAAACCTCAAAAGACTACTCAAATAATACACAAGAACTAAACCAGAGAACCTCTGGAAAATCCAACAAGAGAAATATCTGTATAAAACAAGGCTTGGGCTGGGGCTGGGTGCTAACTTACAAACACTGAGCAAGGAACTGAGGAACACACAGGGTTTAAATACTAACAAGGGAATGACCTACAGGTGCAAACAATAATTAGAGCAAGAAAAACAAAAGGTACAAAAAAGGTGCAATGGGGACATCTAGTGACCAAAACCCGAACAGTCTTGGCCAAAACCTGACAAGCATCAGATAAATTGGCTACACATATTGAGACAGAGGGACTCTGTTTTGCTCGTTCGGATGCTTTAGCTGAGATTGATGCGTCTTTCTGTCGGCACACGTCTCGGTCAAATAAATTATCAATGTTTGTTATTTTTATTTGGACAGGCAAGGAAGTACGGTGGGCCAGGCCCCCTAAGGCCTGCCCATAATGCCAGCTCTGCTTTTGAGTCCGGCAGCGCCACAAATCCAACTGCGAAATAAATTCCATATGCTCTGCAAGCCCCAGCAAAAAGGTTCCTCCAGAAGCCTTTGCAACATTGAAACATTAAAAGTTCCTCCAAGAACCCCTCAACTAACCAATTGTGTAAATATGAACCCACTGACTGCAACGGTTCCTTGAGGAACTCCAGGGTTCCTTGAGAATCTCCAGGGTTCCTTGAGTCACCCCTAATTCTAAGACTGTATAGTGCACTACTTTTGTCTAGGGCCATATGGGTCTTCGTAAAAAGTACTGCACTACATAGGGAATAGAGTGCCATTTAGGACACACCCTTAGAAATATTGAGAACCAAAAACCAGTACCATATAGGCCTATATTATCTGCAGTACACTACATCTAGCCCTACTAGGCTCAAAGACCATAATATTTTCAATTTCAATCTTTTTTGGAGCCACTAAAATGTAATATGTCATCACTTACAGTCTCCATAGCAACTTACAGCCAGGCAGCCCTTCAGCCCCTACTGCCTACAGGTCACACAAAAGTAACATCACTGTACTTGGGTACCAACCTGTATTACCATGGAAACTCACACACTAAACCCGTTTGATAAAAATCCTGCAAACATGTTTAAATTCCTCCAGCCTACCCCTGCACCCATTTGAGTCATCACTTGAGACTATATCTGGAAAAGAACAGGACTTGTAGTTTAGTGTGTATCCAGACATCTTCAGCCTCCTACGACAGCAGAAATCTTAGGCCTATATAAATGGGATCAAAGGGACTTCTGAGCTCAGCTAAATTATGCGAGAACCAAACGTCTGAGTGTTTTGAACACAAATGAGTCAATGTAAAAATCGCAAAAGAGTAGGCTATGACAAGGAAAATGTTATTTGGCGGAATCGGATGCACCCTATCTTGTGATTGTCACCGCTGCCAAGAGCGTGCAAAGATGTCATCGTGGCTATTTGGGGTGGCTATTTGAAGAATCTCAAATATAAAATATATTTGGATTTATTTAACACTTTTTTGGTTACTACATGATTCCATGTGTGTTATTTTAAAGTTTTGATGTCTTCACTATTATTCTACAATGTAGGAAATAGTAAAAAAACACATAAGAACCCTTGAATGAGTAGGTGTTCTAAAACTTTTGACCAGTAGTGTATGTAAAAGAGCAAAAAAGCTTTATTTGATGACGAGAAAAATATATAGCAGGTAGTGCACAATAACAGGTGTTTGTTGTCGGATGCCCAATTTCGATAGTGGAAGTGTAACATGTGACCTTAAAACTCCAGCAGAGGAGTCTGTCGTGACGTCACTTCTGTATTTCATAGGAGCCCGAGCTGCAGCATAGACTTCAGCACCAAGGCGAGAGGACAGCTCCCGATAAGCAGCGCGCGGACACTGGTAGGCTTAATGCACACGCGTGGACAGACACAGCGTACAATTTGCTTGGTCGGAAATCACCCCAAAATCTCCGAGTTAGCCATTTTCCCCTACACAATATCAGGTGACTCACGGACAGTCCGGCCATTGGTAAAACAGCTGTTCTCACCGGTCACGCTTGTTGATTACAGAGGCAGACAAACCAGGGGGGAAGAAGAACCACATCCCGACCAGAACAGCTCGGACATCTCCCAGAAACGAAGCGTCTCTAACTTCCCTCCCTGATCAACCTAATCACAACGGGAGATGGAGATCATTAAAGTAGATAAAGCAGACAAAGCACCCGGTAAGCAACTTCTTTACTTATTTAATAACAGACTGTGTGGGTGTGAAATAATCGCAGTGTGTGTGTGTGTGTGTGTGTGTTCTGTGTATTGAATCAGTGGGTCTGGTGGCGTGTCGGCGGGGGTGCGTGGCCCACGCCTCTGTATGTGTAGACTGCGGTACTTGGTGCTCGTCTACACTTGACAGGCGCCTTGCCGCTTAGCCTACATGAAAATTGCAGTGGCGGATTTATAAGGTGTGGTTTATTTGGCTACGAACATCTGTGTCTGTCTCCTGCTGCCTCGGCCGTAGAGCATCCGTAGCCTACTACGACTTGCCCTTGTAGGCTACGTCGTTGCTTTTGTTTTCAGTGAATGGCTGACAGAACCCTGATGCAGCAAATTTACGCAGGTTTGCGTTTTTTGTAATGAATCTTGTTCTGGAGGCAGCTGGCACAGACACAAAGTCATAACATCGGATTTTAAACCGAACGCTAACCTTAACCACAATGCCAACTTTAATGCCTAACCCTAGTATTCAATTAAGACCAACAAGCTATTTTTATTTTCGTGTATTTAAAATAGCCAATTTAGATTTTCCCATCTAGCGGAAATCACTTAGTTCTGCCTGCAGGGCAAGATTCATGACAATAAACTTCAACCTGCCAAATGTACAGCTGCGTAGGGTTTCTGGAGGAGGGGAAGGGTGGGTTCTCTCAATTCTCTGGCTATGGGCAAGGCTGAAGGCCCACACTCATTATCTTTACACATGTAGCAGCCTGTGTTCTAGCCTACTTTGACACCAATATATATATAATATCTATTAATATATAATAGTATCAATATATATATAATATAATATCTATAGGTGTCCCATTAGAATTTTCAGGTAACCTTCCATGTGTATGGGGCATTGGTCACACACACACACACACACACACACACACACACACGCACACACACACACACACACACACACACACACACACACACACACACACACACACACACACACACACACACACACACACACACACACACACACACACAAATAGACAACATCATGAATTGGCTATTGACAGGTAACACGTGGCAAGGCCCGTGAAACACATGTATTTAATAGGTAGATGAAAATCGGTTGATTGGTTGGTAAAACGGGTGTTTTGAGTTTACCTGTCTTTTATAATCAGATTAAAATTAGGTTCAGTCAAAGAATGTCTACACCTGCCAACTTATATGACCGATGCCCCATACACATAAAAGATTACCTGAAAATCCTAATGGGACACCTATAGATATGGTGTCCTCTCCATGTATTAAAATCAGCATGACGTACAGCTTGCACTGGTTATAGGATGGGAATTCCCTTACCGAGCTGCCCTAATCTTATATCCAAAATAAAAAAAAATTACAGATGGTGGAGCAATTTATGGCTAAGACAGTAACTTTTCTACAGGAACATTCCGTAGGGTGGCACACAATTGGCCCAGCATCGTCCGAGTTAGGGTTTGGCCGGTGTAGGCCATCATTTTAAATAAGAATTTGTTATTGACTGACTTGCTTAGTTAAATAAAGGTTCAATAAAAAATGTATTGTATTTGGCGCATGTCACGAATAAAATTGAATTGAATTTGATAATTACGCTTTGGTTTCTTTGAAATTAAATTCCACAAGCATCAATATATATAGCAGTCAGTACCAGGTAGATTATTATCCATTGCTACCATATTGTTTCATAGTTATGAATACAATTTTACAAGTTTTATGTACAGGATACACATGGTACACACTGCACAACAAAATTCTTACTTGTAGGTTCCTTCTCGACAATGCAACAAAAATAATAAATAATAAAATATAACAATACGATAAAAGATAAGAAAACGGAGTAGAATAGAATAGACATTTTAGCATAAGTAGGATCTTTTTTAATCTTTACTTAACTAGGCAAGTCAGTTAAGAACAAATTCTTATTTACAATGACGGCCTATACCGGCCAATCCCGGACGACACTGGGACAATTGTGCACCGCCATATGGGACTCTCAATCACGGCCAGTTGTGATACAGCCTGGAATCAAACCAGGGTGCCTGAAGTGATGCCTCTAGTACTGAGATGCAGTGCCTTAGAGCGCTGCGCCACTCGGGAGCTCAGTATTTAGCAAAAATATTATGAGTCTGGTAGCAGCAGTTGTGTGTGTGTGAATATGTGTATGTGTGTGTGTGTGCTTCTGGGTTTGACACTTTATCACCTAAATTATTATTATTATAATTTTTTTATTTAACCTTTATTTAACTAGGCAAGTCAGTTAAGAAGAAATTCTTATTTACAATGACGGCCTACGACTACCAAACACTGTGTGATCCTGATTTAGCCCACTGCAGTAAAAGTATATCGTTAAAGTGGAACTGACTGCCTTTTAACTACTATGCAGATATGAAACAAACAGACAATCACAATATCAGTCAAAAATAGAAAATTTCCAGTTTATGCTACTAAACCAACTTCATAATGCTTTAAAAATGCGTTCTATTTGAATCAAAATTCCATGACGTACAGTAAGGCATTGTTGGCAGAATAGAATAGATGGATGCAGTTCAATGCATGATTCATATAATTCACCAATACATTTCTTGGTAGTCCAAAAAATATAGCTATCAGGTTGTAAATCACAGCTGACCTGGTACATTGTTTGCTGCCTCCACCCATTCGGGATGCACTGTTTCAGGTTCAATGACTCAATATTTTGGACAAAAACAGACGAATGTAACTGAGTTTGGGAAATGTTGGGCTAGCTTATCTATTTATATAGCTAATTAGCAAACTAAAAACACGGAGCCTAACGTTAGACCCATTGGTAGTGCAGTTTATAACTAATAGAGTGCTATTTTGGAAGCATACATGGACAAGTGGTGAACTAAGCCCTTTCTAACATTTCATTTCAGAAATGTTTTAATAATTTAGCAGACGCTCTTATCCAGAGTAACTTACAGGAGCAATTCGAGTTAAGTGCCCTGCTCAAGGGCATATCGACATATTTTTCACCTAGTCAGCACAGGGATTTGAACCAGCGACCTTTTGGTTACTTGCCCAACAGTCTTAAACACTAGGCTACCTGCCATTTCAGGCAAGCAACTGCTCCATTCTCTTTTTTAATTGCAATTCATATTGTGATTCAATTGGAAAATCTTGGCTATGACTTTGTCAGTACTTGATTGCATTATATGCTAAATGCTAAATGCTTCCATACACAGCTTTGCAATAA
This sequence comes from Salvelinus fontinalis, assembly GCF_029448725.1. Taxonomy (NCBI): domain Eukaryota; kingdom Metazoa; phylum Chordata; class Actinopteri; order Salmoniformes; family Salmonidae; genus Salvelinus; species Salvelinus fontinalis. Next base: position 49,771,642 of record NC_074697.1, read on the forward strand.
TAACTTGAATATAGACAAGGCAAGGGAAATTTCAGGTGTGTGAGTGTGTGTGTGTGTGTGTTTGTGTGTAAGTATTTTAACCAGACAGCCCGGTACATTCAGCTTGTCAACACCTCTTACAAAACAAGTAGGGAGGAAGTCAATCTCTCTTCCACTTTGAGCCATGAGAGATTGACATGCATGTCATTAAGGTTAGCTCTCTGTGTACTTTTAAGGGCCAGCCGTGAGCCAACTACAATTTTCCTAAGTCCCTCTTTGTGGCACCAGACCACATTACTGAACAGTAGTCTAGATGTGACAAAACTAGGGCCTGTAGGACTTGCCTTGTTGATAGTGTTGTTAATTAAGAAGGCAGAGCAACGCTTTATTATGAACCTACTTCTCCCCATTGTAGCAATTTCCACATTAATCATTACAATAATTAGTCGAGGTTCAGGGTTTAGTGAATGATTTGTCCCAAATATGCTATTAGTTTTGGAAATATTTAGGACTAACTTATTCCTTGCTACCCATTCCGAAACTAACTGCAGCTCTTTGTTAAGTGTTGCAGTCATTTCAGTTGCTGTACTGGTTGACGTCTATAGTGTTTGTCATCCGCACAGATAGACACACTGGCTTTACTCAAAGCTAGTGGCATGTCGTTAGTAAAGATTAAAACCTGGACGGTTGGTGCCAGAATAACAACCTATCCCTCAACGTAATCAAGACAAAGGAGATGATTTGTGGACTACAGGAAAAGGAGGACCGAGCACGCCCCCATTCTCATCGACAGGGTTGTAGTGGAGCAGGTTGAGAGCTTCAAGTTCCTTGGTGTCCACATCAACAACAAACTAGAATGGTCCAAACACACCAAGACAGTTGTGAAGAGAGCACATCCAAACCTATTCCCCCTCAGGAGACTGAAAAGATTTGGCATGGGTCCTGAGATCCTCAAAAGGTTCTACAGCTGCAACATCAAAAACATCCTGACTGGTTGCATCACCGCCTGGTACGCCAACTGCTCGGCCTCCGACCACAAGGCACTACAGAGGGTAGTGCGTACGGCCCAGTACATCACTGGGGCTAAGCTGCCTTCCATCCAGGACCTCTACACCAGGTGGTGTCAGAGGAAGGCCATAAAAATTGTCAAAGACCCCAGCCACCCTAGTCAAAGACTGTTCTCTCTACTACCGCATGGCAAGCGGTACCGGAGAGCCAAGTCTAGGACCAAAAGGCTTCTCAACAGCTTTTACCCCTCTGTTTATCATCTGCGCATAGTCACTTTAACTATACATTCATGTACATATTATCTCAATTAGCCCGACTAACCCGGTGCCCCCGCACATTGGCTACCTGGACTATTTGCTTAACCCTTCCCCTAACCCAAACCTTAACCCTTTGACCTAACTCCTAAACTTGACCTTAACCCCTAACCCCTAGCATAGATAACGTTAGACAGTTAGTTAACTGTTAGCCACTTAGCCATGTAACATATTGTATGTTTTGCAATTTTGAAACATATTATGCATATTGTAATTCATAACATATCATACGAAATGGGTGATGGACATTCCCAAATTAATAGATACCATACGAAACGTAACATATCATACTAAATGGAGCCTCTTGGATTAACGTACAGATTAATACGAAATGCTCTGAGACTAGGTTGGTATGTCTAGTCAGTCAGTTCCTAGGTGTGTTAAGAAACTAAGCCAAAGCTCAACGGAGAATCTATTGAAAGTGCTTCTTGGTCCAGGATTAGGCTTAATATGTGTCTGGGAAAACGGCCTATAAAGTCTACTCACTCAATTAATTTGTTTCAGCTCAGCATCACAAACATAAATTCAGAATTCAGAACTTCCAGACACATACATCATTTTCATTGAGGCAGTATCAATACAATTCCATACAAAAATAAAATCTTTATTGATCCATTACACAGACAACAGAAATGGTTAGTTTTGTT